>NW_008620761.1:0-12570 GCF_000691845.1 Merops nubicus | reverse complement strand
AGATCAGTGCAGCAGGAGGTGGTGGGAAATGCTCCCAGGGAATGTGGGAAAGCAGCAAGAAACACAAAGGTCCTAGCAGAAGTTAAAGAATCTTATGTCTGAGATCCTGATCAGATTCAGGGCAAAATATATTTCAGACCAGATCCAAACTGGAGTCTGACACCTGAGTGTCTACACAGTGTTTGAACATGGCTAGACTTATAAATATACACAATTTTACACTTCTGCAGTGTCCCTCGTGTCACTAACATGAATTGTAATTGATTTTAGCACCTCAAAGGCCAAAAGTCCATTATAAAGTAAAGAGGAACAAGTTGGGTAGTATTCTGAACGATGTATACATAGGCCACTTTCTTAGTAAAGATATAAAATAAAAGCTCTAAAATCTCCCTGGTCACATGTGAGCAACATCTATCTCTTACAGGGGAGGAAAAATCTCTTGCAACAAACAGTTTGCTGATTGCTCTGTGCCATCAGTTAGAGGCATCAGTGAGACAGCAAGACAAAAAAAAGTTTCTATAAATACATTAGCAAAAAAAAGGAGTGCTAAGGAGAATCTCCATCCTTTATTGCATGCAAGGGGAAACACAGTGACAAAGGATGAGGAAAAGGCTGAGGTACTGAATGCCTTCTTGGCCTCAGTCGTTAATAGCTAGACCAGTTCTCGAGGTAGTCAGCCCCTTGAGCTGGAAGATTGGAACGAGGAGCAGAATTAAGCCCACATCATCCAAGAGGAAATGGTCAGTGACCTACCACCCCACTTAGACACACATGAAACCAACCACCCAGCTCCCCAGGAATTACACTAACACCCAAGGAAGTGCTGTTTAAGCTCCAGTAGCAATCATTTTTCCATGCCATCCAAACGTTGCAGCACTAGAGGTGATTTGTGTTGCTACTGAGAGGACTGACATCCTAGTTTCAACACTGTCTTTTAAACAGCCATTACTGCTCCAGACACTGGGAAGCATTTCTTAAGTCAAACATATCACAGCAGATGTGATATCTCATCCTTTCTGTACTCACAGGGAAGACATTTTTGGGTGAGCTTTCATCAGACACTTGAAAATATGATTCCTCTCCCATTCCCTCTTCCCTCTCAGCAGGGAAATGAAGCTGAACACTTTTACAGACTCAATTTAACTCATCCTAAAGCAGGAAAATTCCAGACAACTAATTCCATTTTTGTTTCCTTCCCTTGATCTTTTGTTTTTTTCCTTTTTCCTTCCTTTTCTTTACTACTCACAAAATGGGAAATACACAGAATAGGTCAAAAACACAGTAGCAGTACTTGATAAGTTAAACTTAGTCTATAGCAAAGTGGCACCAGATGGCCAGGTCTGTTCTAAATAAGCCACTTTTATGAGGCCAGGGTGTCTAAAAGAAACACACTTCATAAAAGGAGAAAATGTGCAAGACAGAACAAGTCCAGAAAAAGAAAATCTCTCTTACAAAATAACTAGTGTTCAGACTCTGTATAAACACATTTATCAAAGACATACTTGGCTTTTGCAGGGATCTTTTTCCTTTTTTTTTTTTTCAAGACTAGAAAGGAAATATTTTAGTCAGATATTTATACTTCTCTATTCTTCCAAAAAAGAAAAACCTCAAAGGTTCCCTTCAGTGGATGTGAAAACTTACCTACTAGAGAGATGTTTGTGAGAATTATCAGCCAGGTAGGCACTTACTATTATTATTTTAGCTTACTAAAATTGTATCTTGATTTCAGAGAGAAAAGTCTCAAGGGTGTGCTCATTAGCTTCCTGCTTACGAGGAGGAACAGTTTCTAATTCATGCAGACTGCTAATCTAGATTGTCTGTGGCTTTGTGTCCTGGAGATTTAATCTATTTTCCTTTGCCTTTTACTTTCAGAGACAGTCTATTCTGCAACTGTCCTTTAAAAAGAAAGCAAGCAAGTAAACAGGTAAAAGTTTAAAGGTTTGTCAGCACCAGTGGATAGCATAAATACTGAACCATTCTCCACCAGTTACGTGTTGCCAATCTTGAGGAAACAGGCCCAAAATATTAATTTCCTTCAAATCTAATTTAAAGTAACTCATTCCACAAGCAACACAACTACTAGTATCTGCTTTCTCATGATGTTGTGTCTTGGATTTGGATTTTCAAAAGTATAACATGCAGGGTCTTGCTGTCACTTCTTGGTGAGGTTTTCCCCATAATATGTAAAACTGATTGTCTAAAATGAAGAAGGGCATGCTCACATTGCAGTGTGTCCTTCTGTTGCACCCTGTACTGGGACAGGTATTTTCAGGACACAGAGAATTTTGTTGTTATTCCTTTTGGTTCCAGTCTAATGACCTTGAAAAGCCTTAAATGGCCACATTATGACACAATCCTGCATGATCCCTGATGGCCAGAGATTGCAAAAATCCCTTTTCTTTTGATCAGTTGAGCAGGAATACTATTTCTAGAGACCAAACCAGGTTCACATTTCTTCAATGTGCGTGTCACCAATCACCCCACCTACAATTTAATGTCTTCAACTTGGCAAAGATAAACCTCATGCTTATTGATCACAAAAAATGTAAAGTTTAGAATTTTTTGTTTGTTTGTTTTTAACAAATGTTTGATTAATCAGGGCTTATCAACAGACTCAGATGTTGTCAACCTGTGTTGCACCTTCTAAGTTTTAGGCACGCTGTGCCTAGGATTTGCCTTATCACCTAAAAGAAAAATTAGTTCACAGAAGCTGACAAGGTGAGTAGAGAGTCATCTGAATTAACTACCAGAAAATACTGTAGGAAGAGCAAGGCTTCATTTTGCTATAAACCCTCTCTTGCAATGAATTAGTAAACAGGAGTCTGCTCACCAACACATGGCAGGAGAAAGTCCAGTAGACAATAGCCCAACTATGTTTTTTTCCAGAGAGACTATTTCAATTTTTGTTGTGCTCTGAATTTGAGTTTAGGTATGTAACTACCTAACACCAAAAAAGCTACCAGAAACAAGGAGAAAAAAAATTTCCATTCTGAATAGAATTCTTCTGTTTAGCCTGGAGGTCCTTTGTTTTAGCAGGAGCACTCCAGGCACAGGGGTTGGTTTCTTTTCCACGAGAAAATTAATATGTTTTCATTTCAGGTCAGACTGGGACAATTTTCCTTTTTAATTTCCACTTCAAGCAGCCAATTGAAAAATCAATAGTCATCACAGGTCTAATTGTGCTGTCTCTGTTATTTTACCCAACACTCCAGAACACAGCACAAACCTGGGGAATAGAAAATAGAGAGTGGAAAATCAGCTACCTAATACCCTAAGCTGAGAAGACTGGAAATATAGGTGAGTAGGGCACAAAGCTTGGCTGAGTCTTATACACCCTGCTGTGTGCTGGGACATGAGCTGCTGTTGTTCCATTGCAGCTCTTGGCAAAGATTATTGTCAGAGACATCACAGGAGATCAGAGGCGCCTGGTTTCCACATACTCCCCCTACACAACACACAGAGATTTCTTCTAAAGGGTGAGAAGATATTGAAGACCTGTAGCAAACCTACTGCCCCATGCCTTATTCCCAACATGTTCAGAGGCACCATCTCACTTTTCATTTCAGAGGGTGCTGAATAAAAAAACCCATCAGGTGAGGGTCCCAAGGGCAGGTGCTACTGACACAACACAAATGCAGCGGAGAGCTGCTGAGCAGATAGATTTAAACACTGGGAGATGATAAATGTTGAATGCACGAATTACCCAGTCCATTATTTCAGTGTGTTATGTTGAGTGTAATCCTTGACTATATGCTGGGTCATCAATTGCCAAGCAATGTTTAGCTTTGTATCTTCCTAAAGTATCTCTTATCATGGGAGTATTTGAATGTTCTCCGTTGGCAGCAGAAACAAGACAGTTGCATTAAGTTAAACCCCGAGATTAAATCTGGTCTCCAGGGCAAAGGCAGAGTGATTAGTACTCCTGTTTATAAGCAGAGTTGCTCTAATCTTTTGCTTATAAATTTCCTCCTCCATCTGTTATCCATCAAGGAAGTCAAGTTTTAAGAAATTGTGCAGATGGCTTTAAGGCACTTTACTTCTTTTGCTAAGCAATGCCTTGGCTTTCTGGATGTGTATCTTGGAGATGGAACTTAATTTGCAGAAATTGCACCTTTTCTAACCTCTCCTGTTTTCCACCCAAGAACCTGCACTGAAGTCCTGGGCAAGATGTTTTTTTAAATGCCTCTTCTCCATAGAAAATAGGCTCCATTGTGCTGAAAGATGCAGTGTGCAGTACCTGTGCCAGAGGATTAAACTTTCATCATCTGGGTTTGATACTTAAATTCATGAGACAAAATGAGTGTTAATCATCCACTGCATGCCAGGTTATATTGAAAGATCCTTTTAGCAATCCATGCCAGTATTTTAAAAATAGGGCACATTAGGGTCTTTTACACTAGAGAACATTATATCTTCCTAAAGCAAAGTTTCCTCACCATGCTGCTTCCTTTTTTAGAGAAATGAGGCAGTTCTCCACAATTTTTAAAATTACAGCAGTAGAAAGGAGAAAGCAGGAAAGCAGTCAAGGGAAGAGAGACAAAGAGGTGATAACAAGCAACTGAGCAAGAATGTGTTTGCAATGCAGTTTGGCACTAAGAAAGGACAGGGTAGCTTTGGGCTGCCCACACATGCACATACAACACAGATATCACGCCATTGACAGAAACAGAAATAGCACCAGGGAAATTGTTCTCTTGAGAGTCCTGGGACAAAAAATCAGCATGACCAAACTCAATGGTCTTCTGACTTTTGTGAACCTCAGGTTTCACACCAGAGTTTAAAAAACTTTAGGGTTAAGGTCTGTTACAGCCAATTCCAGACTTGGAAAAAAATTCCAGCCTTAGCCAGGTAGTGCCCATTATCTCAGATTTCTTCCCAATGTATGTTTCTGTACCTATATCCCACCTTGTGGGCAAAGTGCTAAAAAATCCACTGAAGTATCATGGGAAGTCTGCAGCTCTATGATAGAAACCTACATGACATCACATGCCTTTAACTTTCTTACTCAGACTCTAGCAGAGAAGAGCCTGTAGGATTAAGGTAATGGGTGTTGTGCTGCCTCAGAATATCACAAGAAATGAAAATTAATTCACATGGAAAACACCAGAAAACTCATCAGCATCTCAAGGTGAACAGGGCTTGATCTGCTGCAATAAACAGATATTAATCCTACACTTTTTCAAGGAGACTCTTGCACATATTGTTTAAAATGGTGGGGTTGCTCTGGGCACAACATCCTGCCAGAATAAAGTCACGTACTTGCTTTTATCATAAAAGATTTTCAGGATGTCTTCTTTTAGGTTAGTTACTGCTTGCTTCTGTCTAGCACAGACTGTCATGGCACCACACATATATGTGGTCAGACATTTCTTCATGAAATCTAAACCATCTGATTTAAATCAAGGCTCAAACACGTGTAACTTATGCACAATTTTGCATTTTCCATGTTACATATAATACCATTAATGGAAAAGGTTCTATAATTCCCATGTCCTTTTAGAAGCCTAACAGATAATTGAATATGATTTGTAGAGAACAGGCATTTACTCAAAGTTTACATACAGATTTTGCTTTAAGAATTCTGTCATTTGAAGGAAAGAAAAAGCATTTTTATTATTAAGACATAGAATCAAGGGCAGGAAAGCCATGTGAAATTCTTCCTCCTGTCCAAAGTTTTCTCTGTCACTCCAGGCAAATCATGCCTCTCTGTTTCACGTCTGAATCTCTAGGATCAAGACTACAGTGATTCCTTGCTTCCCTTGAATGTGCATATGCATATAAAAATGTATTAGAGCTTTTGTTTAGATAAAGGAAATACTCATCTTTTACTTGTGGAGGCCCCACTAAAATGGAACTGTCTTGGCTGAGCTGCTAAATGTCTCTACAATGCAAAAATAAATTACACATCTGAGCCATTAGCACTCCAATTTTTCATAAAGTGAGATTCATTTCACCAGCTAGAAGATAGAAGACTAATCTAAGCTGGCCATCCAGAGTCCAGCCATACACAATGGAGACAGGCATCTCCAGAGTGTAATTTACCCCACTGACAGTAGACACCTGGCACTCCATTCTACTGCCAAAACATCAGCATTTGTGTCACTTGAGATGCCCTTGCACTGCCCAGCTGGTCTCCAGCTGCCACCCCAGAAGGGCACAGGTCTCCAGGACATCCCTTGCTACCCCCACTATTCCTATGTGGCTGCTTCACTGCTCCACTGCTTCTGTGTCTCAGCACCCTACTGCTCTGCAAAAGCCCCTTTGCTGGAGCAGCCAAATAATGCCACCATGGGGAAATTCAGGTCATGCATTAAGACACCTAATTTAGGTGTGTAACGTAGGTGTCCCTGTGTGAACCAAGAGCTCAGGCTTCCTTCACAGGCCAAGCAGAGGTGCTGTTGGATCAGTCAAAGGAGCATGGCAAGTGCTTCAGCTGCCCCAGAGCAGATGCCTATGTCAGGCAGCTGAATAGACTCCTCCAGCTACACAGACCTTAGATCATCTAATGTTTTGGATTCAGAAGACTTTTTACCCCTTTTAGAGAATCACAGAAAATATTTAAGTAATTAATTTAATTTGTTTATGTAAGAAGTTACAAGCAGCTATTGGCAAGCTATTTGCTCTGTTAAACAATGCTTCAAAACAGAAAAATGACACAATCCCTTGTGTGTAAAACTTCCAGCAGAAAGAATGAACAGAGCAAGCAGACACTTACTAATTAGAGAAGAATGTTAGCAACACCGCTGTTTGTTTTGAGTAAGAGAAAGGAAGCCCCAAGTGCTAATTCCTCACATCTGTCTCACTGATAGTGGGGAATTAAAATCATGTTCCTTCCTTCAAACTTGCACTTTTTCAGTAAGGTGGCAACCTTAATGGAAAATAGCATTTATATGTCTGGCAATTTAGCAACAATCTTAATGGTAGTGAATGAGGGATGAAAAGGAGGGGTGGGAAGGGTTGAAACAGAAGTAGCAGCATCTGATAAGTTTTAAGAAGCATGATGTAAAAGGCAGCTTCCAGAACCATCTGCCAAAGTGTCAAGGTGATGGATTTTTAAATGTAAATAGATATTTTCTTCACACTCCATTTAGACTACAGTTCATGTGAGAGCAATAGAGCAGGCACAAAAAATAGAGACAACTGAACCTCACAACACCCTCTGTCATCTGCTTTGCAGCCTTTGCTACTTTATTTATGTGCAAACCAGGGGATAGTCTGAGAGCATCCATCCTGCAGAGACCATCCTGGATGCAACCCATTTTCACTGGATAATCTTAAAATACTGTGATGGAAAAGGACCCCCTGCGGTAGTACTGGCAGAGACTTGCATAGAGAACGTAGCAGGGTCTTCCAGAGCTCCTTGGAGAAAGTCTCTCTGCCTGCACATTTTTCCCACGTCTACTTGAAGTCATATTTAGCATTGAAAGCAGTTTTTCTGAGGTCTTTGTTAAAGATGGTTGAAAGGCCAATGCCTGCAAAGCAGGAGATGGCTGCTCCCATCCCTGGGTGATGACCCCGGACTTGTTTGCTCTCTCACTTTTAGAGAAACACATTTTTGTGTTCCTGTTCAGAAACGTATTTAATGGTGTCTCATTCTAGTAACTGAGTAGGTGGGTGAACAAGGGTCTCAAATTACAGATAAAAGGTAATTTTACAGGTAAATTGCAGCAAAAGGTAATTGTAAAGTGTTTCAGAAAGTGAAAAGAAAGCTTTCTATTTTGAAGTAATGTGCTAACCTGACTTCAGCCTTTCATCTTATGGGGGAGAGTAGAACAAATTATCATTCTTACACACTTCCTTTGTGAGGGAAATCGCAGCCTCCTCTTTGATATCTATTCAGTGGAAGAATTCATTAGTGATATTGGAGGTAGAGAAAGAAATATCTAAAAAAGAATCTTTCAGCAGTTGCACAGATGCAACTTAATCTTGGAGTGTGGACATGTAAGCAGTGCTTCGGCAGCAATGTTGCATTTTGGGTGTCCGGCAAGATTTGGAATGGAAAGTCAGGAAAATGTCATTAAATAATACAGAGCTTCCTGATAACCCAGGTTATTCCCACTCATCTCCTTCACCAGTGTGAACCGTACGACACTTTTCTGATACCAGTTGTCTGTGTCTACTGTGTTGTTGCCGAGTTGTCTTCTTTGGCCATGCAGCAATAGCAGCACACAGCTCAGGAAAGACACCAAAACCTACTGAGGAAGCAGAGTAGCAAGACTGCAAGCTGCCTCAGAGTTCCAGCCTACTGTGGTGCCATTGTTAGGACACCTGAGCTAGTCTAAAGCCTCCCTTTATCCATCTGTCTGTGCCATGATCAAAGCAGGGCCTTGGTGTTGACTTGTCATGGTCCAAATTTATGTTTCCTTCAGCTTCCCCATGACTGCCCTGGCAATGATGAATTCAGCAGCAGGGCTGTAAGACTATCTTCTGGGCTAGCGATATGGGGAGCCAAATGGCACCAGTACCATTGACTGTAGCTCTTCCAGCAAACGCCCAAAGACATGAAAGTATGATTTTCACCCATTCCAGAATTGTAGATTATAAACGACCACCCCATAACCACTACAGGAGATGGTCATTCAAAGATCAGCCTCGACTGAAACAAGACATATCTTGCCCATCCCATTTCTGTGGCCCTTTAATAACTCTGCCATTTTAGTTAACTGGGGATATTTCTACCAGTCAAAACAAATACCACGTTCAAAAAGGCTTGTCTTTTAACTTTTCCCCTTCTAGTAGATAAGTTAAAGTGGGAAAACAGATAGTGGCTTCTGCTCCCCTGGTCTCCTCACACGATGGGAATGTGATCACATCCCCGCCGTGTCCCCCAGGGCAGAATAAAAAGACTCTTTCTACTCTGTCTTACAGGGTAGGACATCATTACTCCCTGAAACATAATAGCTCAACACTTAGACCTGAAACACAATCTACTCCCTTCTCTCTTCATTCTGGCTGGAGCTACTACAGCTTCCTTGTTCCATTATGTAGGATATTACTTTCCCTGTCTGAGAGCAGGAGGGAAGACATCAGCTGTTATCTTTCAGCTGATAAAGATCTTCATTCACGCCTGAGGGATTGCAATTTAAGAAAAAAAAAAAAAAAAACACATCCTCCCTTGGGCTCTGTGAATGGCAGAGCAATAACACAGTGTTAATAGCTCCCAGTCGAGATAACACCATTACTTCTGACAGTAGGAAACTGGAGTGTGATCCTTGCCGAGGTGTTTTGATCACCTGTCAGGGAAACCTGTCTAAGTTTCCCTTCAGTAGAAATATGTCCTTTGCATTCATACCACGTTCCTTGCCTAGCTAAAGAGCTGGCAACATACAGAAGCACAGGTTTGGGGCATAAATTCACATTATAGCGATGAAGGGCTGTGGACCCTGAAATCCCATTATATTTGACAACAATTCCCAAGAGGTATTTTTGCTTTTCTTTATCTGGACCATCTCCTGAAAAATCTTTTGCACTTAGGCACATTGTCTGTGTCATTAGTGTCTTCTAATTTCCCATCATGTTGTTAGGCGTTAACAGCATTTGGTCAAGAGGGTCTCTGCACCTTGTTTGACCTTACCCCAGAACTGACCACCTCATTCAAGGGGGAAGAAAAATAAAAGGACCTATAGTGAAGGTTCAGTCTACAAATCTCTATCTTAATACATTGATATTTTAGGAGATTGCTTTTTGGAGTCTGTGATTCAATGATTCTAATCTGTAATGACTTGAGTTTTATCTAATATATGTCAGTATGGGTTCTAAGGCATTCTTCTCCCAAGTTACTAGCGATACGATGAGAGCAAATGGGCTCAAGCTGCACTAGGGGAGGTTTTGCTTGGATATTAGGAAGAATTTCTTTACTGACAGAGTGTTGAGGCACTGGAACAGGCTGCCCAGGAAGGTGGTGGAGTCACCATCCCTAGAAGTGTTTAAAAACTGTATAGATGTGGCGCTTGGAGACACAGTTTAATGGTCATGGTAGTGTTGTGTGATGGTTGGACTTGATGATCTTGGAGGTCTTTTCCAACCTTAGTGATTCTATAACTCTTCTGTCCTCCTCATCCCTGAACTCACTGCCTAGCTCTACTCTTCCCAACATAAGAAGTGCTCTTACTCTCTGAGAAGCTGTAAGAACTGGTGACATTGACAGTTATTCCCACTGAAATCACATCAGAAGTAATAAAATCAAATGTCTCTATGGAAAAATCAACCTGGAAAAATATTTTGTATATTGTGATCTATATTTCTGTATACTTTATCAGTTCTAAATAAACCACAAACTTTATCTCATATAATCAGCTAATTTAGGGGACCAGATGAAGCTTTGGAAACCACACCTTGACCTACAACCACCACAAGAAGGCCCCAAACCAGACAACCTCCTGACTACCATCCTTTTAGCAGCACTTTATAAATAGGCAGAGATAAAGCATCACTTCCTAGAATCATCATCAGTGTCAAAAGAGTTTGGCTGTAACAACACCAGGAGAAGGGGAAGTGTCACAGGAATATCTTCTGTCAGTGATCCCCATTTTCACACTGAAGAAATGACCTGTGTCCACAAAGCTTTGTCCAGCTGTAGGTGAGCCAAAGGGTATGCACAGGCATTTCAGAGCCACAGGAAGCCAAGATGAGCCTACTTGGTAAATCTGTAGTATCTTTGGAAGCCATAGTAATACCAGACAGCACTCCCATTTGACTGCTAGAGGTACATCTGAGCACCTCACCATTGCTTTCACACAGGGTGATGCTTAATGCTGAGCAGACCCTTGGCTGAGGGTGCACTGGATGCCACCATCAGAGCTGTCAGGGTGACACTGCTGGCAGAGCAGCTTCACATGCTCCTGCTCTGATGCTGGAGGACATAGGGCACGTCCACCTCTCCTGCCAGAGCAACATGGGTGAGGGCATCCAGAGGGCTGGTGTGTGCTGGCACTGTAGCCCAAGCAAAGCTACGTGAAGGCTGCAGCAATTAGGGTAGTCCTATTTCACTGCATCCTTGAGATGAGTTTTAAAAATCAAATAAACTTAAACAGATAATCTGCCCAAAACCAGGAGGGTGAAACAGCTTGATTTTCAAGCTGAGGGCTGAGCTTTGCCTGCTTTGCCCATCGTGGACCTATTTTTGCATATGTATGTTCAAGGCAGCACAGACGTGTACAATCCCATATACTTTTTCATGCTTTGTGGACACTCTCATGCACAAAGATGAACCATCCCACAATAAACCAGGCCTGACATGGGACATGCTTGGAAACAGCCTTGGAAACACCAGCCTGTACCGCTTAGTGCTCCTCTACTCACAAGAGGGAGCTGACAACGCTCCAGCTGAGTTTGACAGCCACAAGGCTGCCAACAAGGGGCTGAGTATGACATACTTTTTCGCACTCTAGATATACCTGACACATGTTTTTCATAAAACTAGGGAAGGGTAAATGGTGTGAGGCAGGTGAATGCAAACCAGCAAGGAAACAAATTATGTCTGAACTTTTACACATGGCCTTGAATTTGACAATAAGCTTATTTTTCCTTTTTTAAAAACATGGCTGACTTTTTTGGGGGCCTAGTTGCTTGATTTCCTAAAGGGCTCTGGCTTTGTGGGGTGACTCCAGATCAAAGTCTTGCATTAGGTGCAACCCAGCATCTGTGCTAAAGGGGCCTGGAGACAGTTATCATCATGTAGCAATTTGTGCTTGAGTCAGACTCCAAGCGACAGCACAATTAGTGGTTGGTAACACAAACTGCTGTAATTTGTGTTGCCATATGGGAATTTCAGCAGAGACAGCCATGAAAATCAGAGATTTCTACAGAAGCTTGGAAGCCCACGTGTCTGTTGATGAGGAGGGAGTCAAAACTCAACCCATGGCTCACCAGGTCTGGCACCATGTGCTTCAGCACTGCAGCTGTTCAGGAGCAAGGCAGCAGTTGGCTGGGCTGTTCTGGCTCCATCTCTGAAGAAGCACTCAAAGGTGAGGATAAACTCAGGTCGAAATACAAGCGACAGGTAGATGGCCACTGCTCCTGATTCCTGGGCTGAAGGAATGTCTTTCCAACGCACTTGGAGGGCTGTGCATCACTCTGGGACTCCTCTAAATCATGATACTGCAGTGCAGTTTGCTTTAATGAGAAAAATGTGAACCTGGTGATGCAGAGACCCTACCCACCAAACCATCTCCTCCAGGTGAGGTGCATTGCCTTTCTCCCTTTACCCTCTGGGTTCCTCTGTGATGGTGTTCTTCACTCCAGCTTTAGTCTAGGGAACAGTACTACACCATGCTCCTCGTCCATGTTGAGCTGCTGATGAAAGGACCAAGCAAACTGTGCCTGAAGAGTGGTTTGTGGTAACCTTTATCCACATGGAAAATTAACTGCAAGCACAGGATCAGGAAACCATTTCCTGGGGCTAAGAGTCAGAGGTGAAAAATGCTTTGGAAAACACTGGGGAGATCTGAAGATGGCTCAAGGAGTAGCAGCACAGCAGGAGTGGTGTGTAAACATCTAGCAGATAGAAGATTTCTGCTCTTGGAGCCTAAACTTTGACCTTTTTGCAGGGACTGGCTGGAGAGCAGCCCT
>NW_008620760.1:5500-7132 GCF_000691845.1 Merops nubicus | reverse complement strand
ACACAGGCCAAGCGCCTGGCTGCGGCGCTGCCCGAAAACCCTCCAGTTTGGCTAGGAGGAATGTGGGTCAGGCAGGAAGATGTAAGTAACCACTGCACCGCAGCACCCTGCACTGTCTCGCAGTGTGACATGGGGTGAGGTGGGCACTAGAGACCCAGCTTTCTCCCCAGCCTGCTACGGGAGCAGGGCGGCAGCCGCCTGCGGGGTGGGCGCTCTCCGGGGCAGCCGGCAGGGGGCCCGCCCGGGGGGTGCCAGGGGAGTCTGGCCACAGGAGATTTTCCATCTAGGAGGAGGCGGCGTGGGGACAAGGGCCACAGTCACTCAGCCTCTCTCCTCGGCTTCTCTTGCAGGCTGGCATCCGGGCAATCAGGACGAGTCTGCCCCCCAGGAGGGTGACGACGTGGCAGCGGAGACAGCGTCCCCAGCAGCAAGTCCACAAGCAGCCAGCAGTACCTGGGCAGACAACTTCACCATTCTTATCAGCTCAGGGAACTGGGGCACCTCTGCCACCACGATCAGTTTTCCTACCAGTAGCTCCCAAAATCTTCCAGGAACTTATTTCTCGCCAAGCAGCAGCATCTCCATCTTCTGTCCGGGACATTGACACGGCAGAGGCACCAGGCCTGGATTCGGTGATGCCAGCAACACCTGCAGCTCGGCTACCAGAGCAGCAGATCGAGCAGGTCCAGGTAGGGGACCACTGCACCGCAGCACCCTGCACTGTCTCGCAGTGTGACATGGGGTGAGGTGACCACTAGAGACCCAGCTGTCTCCCCAGCCCGCTCCGGGAGCAGAGCGGCAGCTGCCTGTGGGGTGAGCGCTGCCCAGGGGGGTGCCAGGGGAGCTCGGTCACAGGAGATTTTCCATCTGGGACATGGGAGCGTGGGGGCAAGGGCCACAATCACTCAGCCTCTCTCCTCGGCTTCTCTTGCAGACTGGCAGCCCAGCGAGCAGGGGGGAACTGCCTCACAGGAGAATGGTGCAAGAGCAGAGAGACCAGCTGCAGCTGCCTAGCTGCAGGCAGCCAGTGCCACCTCAGCAGGCACCTTCACCGCTCTCACCAGCTTGGATGCGAGAAGCAGCTTCACCACGAGATTCTTCCTCCATCTTCCACAGTCTTAATTCTCACCAATCACCAGCCTCTGGATCTTCCACCCGGCGCAGGGAAACAGCACAGGCCCAAAGCCTGACTGAGGCAATGAAAGCAACACCTGCAGCTCGGCTACCAGAGCAGCAGGCCGAGCCCCGACAGGAAGGTGACCACTGCACCGCAGCGCCCTGCACCGCCTCGCAGTGTGACATGGGTTGAGGTGGCCACCAGAGACCCAGCTGTCTCCCCAGCCCGCTCCGGGAGCAGGGCGGCAGCCGCCTGTGGGGTGAGCGTTGCCCCGGGGGGTGCCAGGGGAGCCCGGGCACAGGAGATCTTCCAGCCAGGACACAGGGGCGTGGGATCAAGGGCCACAGTCACTCAGCCTCTCTCCTTGGCTTCTCTTGCAGACCGGCACGCGGGCGCGCAGGGGGCCTCCTCCCCGCAGGAGTGTGGTGCGGGAGCTGACAGAGCTGATGCCACATCATCTCGGCAGGAAGCGAGCGGCACCTCAGGGGGCGCCTAGGCCGTTCTTAGTTCGTACA
>NW_008620760.1:2287-5481 GCF_000691845.1 Merops nubicus | reverse complement strand
CCTCAGCGGGCGCCTTCGCTGCTCTCAGCGGTTTTGCGCCGAGGAGAACCTTTGCCACCTGTGGTTGTCGACACCTTCCAGGACCTGCTTTCTCGCTCGGCAGCAGCCTCTCCACCTTCTGCCTGGGGCAGGAACACGGCTGTCGGCCTGGAGGCAGCAGGAGAGGCAGCTGGTGACCCGAGGAGCAGATCTGCAGCCCTGCCTGGAGCTCCTGAGGGAAAGCCTCTCTCTCCTGCAGCTCAAGAGGAGGAAAGGGCAGCAAGAGCACCTGCAGCACTGCAGGAGACCAAGCCTCCCTTGGTGGGAGAGACTCAGGGAGACACCGGCACAGCCCCTCTGCTCCCAGTGACACAAGAGGATGGAGAAAACATGGCTGCTTCTCCCACATCAGAAGACTGTGAAGAAGAGGCCAACACAGCCACTGTGTCCCTGGCAGCACACGGGACTGAAGTGGCTTCTTCACTGCCTGAGGAGTCCCCAGCAGATGCTGGCACAGCCCCGCCTGCTCTGGCATTAGGTGACAGAGGAGAGGTGGCAGATTCTCCCTTGGCTCAGGACCCTCAACACCAGCTCAGCCAGGTGTGTGTGGCCGGCTCCGGACATCCCCAGGCACAAGAGGCAGGCACAGCACCCAAAGTGTGCGTGGCAGGGCTTGGTGCCCTCCACGGCATCCTGCCAACAGCCCCTCTCTACCCTGTCCCTCCTCTTGCTTTCCCCTTGCAGGTTTCCCCTGAGCACAGAGGTGACACACAGCCCTCCTCCATCTGCAAGGAAGAGCCCCAGGACAACCCAGGTAGGGCCTCAAGTCGAGCTCCATTCTGGTGAGGACAGGCCCGGCCTGTCTCTCCCGCCCAACGGCACCTGGGCCAGGCTGGCAGCCCCATGCCCCGGCCACCCTTCCCTGGGGAAAGCCCTCGGTGGTGGGGGGCAGGCAGGGGCTTCCCTTCACCCACCCAGCCCCTCAGCTGCAGCTATCCTACTTTTGCAGGCATCACAGGCACTCTGTAGGACCCAGCTCGACAGCGATGGCAAAGGCTTACCCTCTTTTGCGGGGTGAAGAGGGCTGTGTGTGGGGCTTTCCACTGTGCCTCCTGCAGGGCAGCACGGCACCAGCAGCACCAGCACGAGCAGCAGCACCAGCACCAGCAGTCCGGCAGTCAGCACCAGGCCCGACCCCAGACATGGCGCCCAGCCCTAAGCCCCCGCAGCCCCTGGAGACAGTGGTTGGGGAGACTCGCGAGGGATGGCCATGAGTGTCATGACTGAACAGCAGACTACCTTCGCCGACCTCTTCCCAGCTTAATAGCACCCCACATTGCTGGCAGGGGATGACTTTGTTCCTCTGGGTGGTTTGGGGAGCTCTGCAGTGTTTTCAGGCCGTCTCTTGCTACCCAGGGGGCTGGCATTGAGCACCCATTCCTGATGAAGTTGAGCTTACAGCTTGTGTGTAAATACTGATTTTGATGAGGCTGACACCAGGTTTGACCTGCTGGCACTTTCCTGGAGTTCACTGATGCCAGTGAAGGCAAAATGTGGCCCTGTAGCCTGCCTCCAAAATCGCTGTATCCATTTTCTGTGGTAGGTAAAACTGCCTCTCTTTTCTGTTTGCCTATAAAATGCACATGGTGCTGCACCCCGGGGCCTGCTTCTCTTATTATCTGGACAGTTAGTGGGAACTAGAGTGTCACCTAGTCAAGTAATTATGGAAGGGCTGCCAGACTCCACTTAAATCTCAGGTAATTGTGGTCACTTTATTTTTCATTTGCTTAGTGAAAGAGTATGTGAAATTACCACAGCAGATAATGATGTTAGTAGTTTTCTTGTGTTCTTGTTCATTAAATGCTGGTTGAGAATGGATTGCTAATGACTTTGCTGAATTATTTCAAATAATATCATTTACAGCTCTGGAAAGGCTTTTTTTATCGAAAGCCCTTTTATCTAAAAGGGCCCTACATGACACATCCTTTTAAAGGGCCATCTGATCATAAAAAATATCAAAGTCTTTTCTGGAAACAAGGAAACGGAGTTGCCTGAAGATGCAGAGGTAGATCCTGTGGTGCATGATAAAGAAGGGCTTGGCTTATTTTGTAGCCTTCCTGCTACAGCAGTAGTGAGATGATTGTACCCATCTGCTGCTTTCCCAGGACCAGCTGGACACACAGTGACTTCTGGACTTCAGCAGTGGCTGAGGTTTGCCAGTGGGATGTGGAAGCACTCTGTGGAGATGGGACAAACCTGGGGGCTGTGTTCCCTTGAGGAAAATAAGAACATGGCTGTCGCAGTGCGCCGCCTGGAGACAGAGGTTTCTGTTGCCTCTTTGTCCCCAAACATGGGCACACATCCAGAATTTTACATCTTTCCCAGGTCGTGGTTGGCTTAGCCACCCCAAGACCAATCCCCTAACACCCATTGGACCCCTGACCTGTAGGTATTCCATCTCTGCATCCTTACAGAACAATGCCTTTGTAAACCCACCTACCTACCTGTTAAAAACCCCTGACCCCAAGGCCACATGCTCTTTCGCTTCTCCCCCTGGGGTGGGTGCTGTTTCAGTGCCTGCCTCAGGTGTTTTTTGTTTCTTATTTTCATGTTATTAAAACCTTTTATTTTGGAAGAAAGCGATCGTTGCCCATCCCTCCTTTAACTGCCACTGTCCTCCTCTTTGCTGAAGACCACCCTGGAGGTACTACTGGGGTCCTGCTGGGGGTGTTTTCTTCCTGGGCAAAACCAGCAGGTTTAAAACCCTCAAAATATATTTTTGAAAAGTAATACATGGCCAGCCGAAGGAAAATACAAAGCTACAATATGAATGTTGGAGTTGGGCAACTGGAGTCTGTGGCAAGAGCCAAGGGTGTGTCAGCCAGTGCTCCAAGGGAAGCCTGTGGGGCATTGTCTGTACCAATGCAGAGTGCCGCACGGGACACAGAGGCTGAAGCCTGTTCTGGGCAGGATGGCACCTGTGGCCCTGGGGGTTTGCAGGGATGGGGTGGCGAGGGGCTGTGGAGGAAGCTGATGATGCCAGAGGGCCAGCAGCAAACTTCCACAGCCATGTGGATGTTAGGACAGAAGGGATGAGCAATGGTCACAGCTCTCAAGGGGGCTGTGAGATGTGGGCAGAGCAAGGGTGCCCTGGGATGGAGGAAAACATCAGCCCTCGCAGGAGGAAGCAGAGCCCTGGGGCTCCTGATGCATCT
>NW_008620760.1:0-2256 GCF_000691845.1 Merops nubicus | reverse complement strand
AGGAATGCTGTGGCAAGCACAAACAAGGTTCCCACTGTGCTCCACGGGGTGCAGGTTTCACAGATGTCTCTCACAGAGCTTTTACTTTTGTTTTCCTGGGGAAAAGAACACTTCAACATCACTTCTTGCCGTGTCTCTTCTTCTTGTAGCCAGTCAGGGCAGTGGGAGTGCCTGAACATCTGTGCTGGTTCTGGGGTTGTGGCTTAGGTTGGGTTTTGGGGGTTTAATAGAAGTTGTTCAGTACGGACGAGCAGTGAGTGAAGAGTCTTTGGGCATTTTGATTCCCTTGATAGCTGATTTTTGTTTACTTAAACCTCTTGAAAGCAAAGCACTTCTTACCTCTGCACGGGAGATGAAGTCATCTCTTTAGCTGCAACCTACTGAAGAAAAAGGGTGTTTTTCTGATGCCTGTGTTTTCCCCTGAGAGAACATGAAACACAATGGAAGGAGTTTAAGCAAAAAGCCAGAGTCCTTGGACACCAAAGGCATCAAAGCTGAGCTACTTTACTTTGAAAATAGTCTTTGGGTGGGCTAAGATTATTCCTAGGCATTTCTGATGCCACCCATCAGACAGGTTTTATCCTAGCAAATTTGGTCTTCCATTTCATTATTCTTTTATCTATTCTTTTACTTTTGATGCACTTGGCTAAATAAGCTTAAATATGCTCCCAGGAGAAACTCCAGCTCCAGGAGGTGCTGCAGCTTGGGACCAGGCTATGCAGACAGCCCTCCCCAGGAGCCCAGTCTCCCCCCAGCCCAGGAGAGTGGCTTCTGCATGGGTTGTGTGTGCCACCAACCTGTGTCCTCTCTCCTCCGTGCTCTAAATCCCACCCCTAAAACAGCTCTGTCAATAAACTTCCTGATCTTGAATGTCTGCAAGACCAAGTGATTCTGACTGCTCTCATCAGAGTAGATCAGGCCAGCAGAAGAAGGTAGTTTGATATTTTACCCGTTTGTAAGCACAGCAAATGGAGTCCTGCAAGTCAAATATCCAGACATTGGTAGGGTTGGTGGATGCTCTGTTCAGTTTGCACTAGGAAGGAAGCTTCTCAGCTGGGGACTGCTGCAGATGGGTTTAGCAGCAGGGAGGATAACAGATTAGCAGGGTCCCACTGCTCCACACAGAGGTGCTCAGCTGCTGTCAGTCTGTCTGGTGGATGTGGTCTGTGCGTGGCACGCAGAAGAACCTGCAGCGTTAGCTGAGTCTGGTTCCTGTGGGGCTCTGAGCGCTGCAAACCCAACTGCTCATGAGCTGAACGTGACACGCAGTGATGATGAGGTGTGAGAAGCCACACCCTGGTGTCTAAGGTAGACTGGCATAAGGGGGTTGATCCCAGGGAGGGCTGTGCAGAACTGCATGCTTTTAATGAAGTTCGAACATCACAGATTTGTCCAGGTCACGAGGGAAAACCATCTCTAGGTCAGCCTTCAGCTCAGCTATGCTCAGCCTGTCCCTGTGGGTGGCTCTGGGCAGGAGGAAGCATCTGAAGCCTCCCGATGTGGTGTGAGGCCACAGGGAGGGTGCGTGACCTGGGCTGCTGGGACACTTCTCCCAGTGATGCCCTGGGTAGCCTCACCCCTTCCATGACCTGGCTTTTGGTGACTTAGAGCACTCATGAAACGACGGGGATTTGCTGTAGGAACTGTGTTCATGTAGTCCAATGTTGAAATCTGGTTTTCTCCTGGGCCTCACTCATGACAGGAACAAGGCCCTCACATTTCAAACCCTGTCCTGTTCAACTGGCCTCTAAGTATTTTGCCAGGCAAAATAGTTTCCATTTTCCTACCTAAGTTATCACGGTACCTTTTCCTCTTGCTACTTCTTTCTTATTCTCTCTCCATTTCTGCTACTTGTACAAGCTGCTGACTTGCATAGAGTTACTTCATTAAACTTTCTCTTTTGTTCAGATTGCTAGTTGTTAGTGGTGAAGTTTTTCATCTACATTTATTGTTTAATCTGGTAAATAGGCTGTTGTCACAGGAGCTGCAAGTCAAGAGAAAATAATGGGTTTCTAGGCAGAAGTAACAAGGTCAGAAGTGAAAAAGATCCCAGTGAGACAGTGGGGGGAAAAAAAGAGGGGTAGGTTTTCTCTAGCTTGATCCAATCTGGAATTTATCTATTTATACCCTTGCTGATAGCAATGGGGTGAGCACAACACGACCTACAAAAGAATATGGTTTGAGTTTTATTATTTTGAGTTCTTTGTCTCCTTACAGCCTTTCTGATTGATGCTGGTACCTTCTGTCATATGCTCC
>NW_008620759.1:0-26930 GCF_000691845.1 Merops nubicus | reverse complement strand
GTTAACCTGTTCCAGTGATCAACCACCATCATATTCAATAACTTTTTCTTTAATGTCTAACCTAAATTTACCCTTTTCCAACTTAAAACCATTACTCCTTGTCCTGCCTTGTCATGGCACTGAGGAGGAATGTGGAGCAGGGTAAGGGGCAGCCCCATTCTTCCCATTCTTTCACTGTCTGCTCCTAACAGAAGGTACCAAGGAAGTCCTCAATATTTGTGCAACTGATAATATCTGACTAAGATGTTAGGAAAAAGTTCTTCAGTAGGAGGGTGATAGACCCTGGAATAGGTTGCCCAGAGAGGTGGTGGAGGCTCCATCCCTGGGGACATTCAAGATCAGGCTGGATGAGGCTCTGAGCATCTTGATCTAGTTGGAGATGTCCCTCTTATGGCAGGGGGGGGGGGGTTGGGGGGGTCCCTTCCAGCCCAGACAGTCTATGATTCTATGACCACAGTCCCACCCCTGCCCTTTGCACAATTGTAGGTAGGAAGAGAATTTGACCCCAAACCTTAGGGAGAGATCCGTGGGTTTGTCCTGCTTGCCATGCCCAGCAGGGATGCCTTTTGGCAGGATTTGTGGCCTTGGCTACAAGTGCTTCCCAACAGAGATGAAGCTTGTGAGTGCAATCATATTTTAGAGCTGTACAGCCAGTCTGCAGCCTAGTGCATTGATCCCTGGCAGCCCTAAAGAATCTGTGCACGCTGTGTGGGAATAAAATGCAACTTGTGCATCCAACTGCTGCTTTTGAATACGTTCTTTAAAGTTACCTGGAAATATGAGGTAAGACACAACAGGCTCCCCATTTGCTTCACATATTCTTTCTCTCAGAGGAAACAGTTACAAATAAATAATGACAACCTGAGAATTTTAAGTTTCTCCTGTCATCATTTAAGCCTCAAACAGTACCACCAACTCTCCAGCCACACACCCCACTGATTTTTAACGTTCTATATCACATCAAGTTTGGAGAAAAAGTACTAAATGAGTTTAATTTTTTTTTTTAAGCATGTCTTGTGTTTATGTTCAATATAATGTTGTGCATAGCCAGTGTTTTTTTTGCCATGTTAACGCCTTTGTTTGGGCTGTTTAGGACTAACTGCAAACAGAGGGCAGCAGAGAAGCTGCCTGGCAGCAGGAGAAGTGTTGGTTCACCACAGCTGGTGAGATCACCCACTGACCTCCAAAAGCCCTGAAAAAAACTTACAGCCCTTTGGATTGAAATGAAAATAAGTGTTTAAAAAATGAATGTGAAGTTATCAGTATCAGGTTTTGATGCTGAGTAAGCTCCTCAATGTCAGGCTATGATGTTGAGGAGCTATGTTTGAGGCTGTGGTCTAGTGGATAGGGGAATGTTGGGATGAAGGTTGGACTTGATCCTAGAGGTCCTTTCCAACCATAGTGGTTCTGTGATGTTCTTCTAACAGACTCACAGGCAGGAATGTGGGGTTCTTATGGAATGTTTACGTTCCACATCAGTTTCCTGTCACAGAGCAGCTCCTGACAGAATGCAGCCCAATTCCAGTTTGACAGACAAGGTGATTTCCATCTTGCTGAGCCCCAGCGACCTCAGGACTCGGTACGAAACAGGGCAACAAAAACTTATCAAAGGCAGTGAGGTTTTTTATTATGAAGCATTATCTTTTCAAAGCAAGAAAACAGATGGCCCCAAAGACAGCTGTGACAGACCCCAACACAATTCCCATTCCACAGGGATGCCCTGTCCCCTGCCAGCAGCGCTGAATTTGCCAAACAAAGTTCCTGTTGAGGCAATAAAGCTCTGGCTGAGTGTGCACAAAGGCAGGCTGGGAGCTGGGCTGTATCCTGTGTCATCTGGAGGAGTGCAGAAGTGTGAGGGAGCACAGAGCAGGCGGCAGCTCCTCCCAGGGGGGCAGGCTCAAGCCCTGCTGCATCTCCATGCAGGAGAGATTGGGGCACGGGCTTGGAAATGTGTTCTGCTGCTTTGGCCATTGTAGTTTTTCACTCCTGGATGGAGGTTGTAGGGAGGTGGGTGTTGGTCTCCTGAGTAACTAGTGATAGGATGAGAGGAAATGGGCTTATGTTGTGCCAGGGGAGGTTTAGATTGGGTATAAGGAAAATGTTCTTTCCTGCCAGAGTGGCGAGGCGTTGGAACAGGCTGCCCAGGGAGGTGGCACTGCCCGGTGCCTCGGTGCTCCCAGTGCTGCTCTGCTGCTCCTGTCCCTCCTGAGCTTGCTGCACCAGGCGTTGTGTGGCTACAGGAATGCTCAGATCCTGCTAGTGGTGGGCGGTACCTTCTGCCGGCCCCCCTCAGATGTGGGAGGAGTAGATGCTGGTACCTGCTAAGTAAGAGAGGTTGTCCCAGGAGTTCCTAGAGCTGCCCAGCCCAGCTGCCCAGCAGTGGGAGCTCCTGGGGACGTGGTTTGGGAGGCAGCCGTGGTGCAGACACTGACTGACACACTGTCCACGTTCTAACGTCTTGAATATTCCTTTGGTGTGACTGCAGGAGCCAGAGGCCAGGCTCACAGCACAGCAGAAATGTGTGACCTGGCACACACGGGTGTTCAAGCTCTTGAGCTTTACTGAGTCGAGGTTGGATGTCCACTCTCTGGTAACTAAGAGATGGAAAGTAAGCCTCAAATGGAAAATTGCTGCTAAATAAACTGTGTTTAGTTAATTACCTATAATGCTGCCAAGAGGTAGTCATAACCTAGGCACGTGGGTGAAGGTGGGGAATAGCCTAAAAGCCACTGTTGGACAAAAGATACCAAGCCCAGGTTTGTGAGCACGTGCAAAACCACTGCTCCTCTGGGTGCTGTGGTCTTCTCACGGGTGAGACCTCTCCTCCAGCCTCCCCTTGGCAAATGAGATGAACATCAGATGGAGCAAAACCCAAATGATTCCCCAACAGCAGTTTTAGTTAAGCTTGGAAGTCATTTTAGTTGGCAGCTTGCTTACAGAGCTTGAGATTAAAATCCTTCTCGATTGTATTTTTAGCTAATTCTGAAGTTTATAAATTAGCATAGCATCTTACTTAATATTTTTAGAGAAATGAATGAAAAAATTGCAGAAGATCAGGTCTTCAAAATCATAGTGAAAATGTTTTTGCTTTTATTTTATTTAATGCTTAGTATCTGGGAAAATACAATAAATAATTTTTCAGTTTAGAACAATGAGACGTTATGCTTAATAATAAAATGCTCAAAGAGGATGTAAAAATAAATCTCTTACTATTTAACTTCAATGACAAAGCAGGTCTCAGCTGCAGATAACTGAGAAATTTTTAGCCATGAAAGATAGATGAACATCTCCTGCCCTTCTGTAAACATGCAGCTATCATTGAAACCCATGAAAGATATATACACACATAGAGATGTGCCTGCATCAGAGGGCAGAATCTGGCCTAGATCTTACAAAATGGGAGTTAGCAGTTGACATTCATGTTTATTTTTGAAATGACAAGGAGTGCAGAACATTCATGTATCATACATTTCCCAAATCCTGCAACTTATATGAAACATGAGCTTATAAAAAGTCATCACTGTACAACCACTTTTTTTTTTTAAAAGTCAGTGTCAAAAACATAAAAAACAGCTAATTTATTAAAACCACAGAGATTAAGTGCTGAGGTTTGCATTAGCATTCTTCTGTTTTAAGCACAAGAATCTATTAAAACATAAAAGGCAAAAGTGGCTCAGAAAATGACAGACTCTAACAACACACTTGTAGCTGTGCTAACACTTACTCGACACTAATAATTAAGTGTAAAAGGATGTAAACACACTGAGGTACAGATACCGAGGGGTGTTTCTCACAGCTGTGCCAGCTGTGGGCCTCATCCTGGCTCCAGAGCCCCCTCCCAGGGCTCCTGAGACCCTTATGTCACGCACCAAAGGCACGTGAAGGGCCTCAGATTTCAGGCTGATGTAAACCCACGTGCCATTTCTTCAGGTTTGAAAAGGTGAAATAGCTTCTGAAAAGTCTTATATAAATGCTTCCTTTAAAACTACTAGAGGTTTTCTATTTCAAGGTACATCTAATAAAATAGGGAACTGCTTTTCAATTAGGCAAATAGTGGTTGTGCTGCTTTTTGGAAAAAAAGGCAACAATATTCCTTTGCTGTAGGAGACTTTCTACATCTCCAGTCACTCTTCCCTTTATTTTACAGGAAGTAAGAGGCAGAGCTATTGTAATTTTGTTGGAGTGATCACCCGTGGGGTTCTGAAACAGCCCTATGGATATTTTTGTGATGAGGCTGAATGTTAAGTTCATCCCTTTTCATGACTCTTTCCTCCAGTTTGCTTTATTCTGCTTCTTCGCTCTTCTCAGAACCACCCCCAGCTGAATTATCTGCCTCATCCTTTTTATCAAGAGCATCTTCAAAGGCCTTCCCACCGCAGCACTCGGAGGTTTTACTGGTAGCTCCCGTGTGCGTTCGGATGCGGGCTCCTGGCTGGTACAGCTGCATGGCTGGGCGGTCCTGGAGGGAAGGAGACCTGGTGGTTAACGTGCTGAGGGACCCTGCCTGAGATGCCCACGTGGGATTTTAAAGTGATGAATGTTGTGAAGAAAGTAGATTTTGTGTTAAATCACTTTACATTTCGTAAGACCCAGGGGAAAAAAAAAAAGAGTGTAATGAAAATGAACTAATTATATTTAATATCTGTCTTGTGTGTAACACTATTCTTGGGAGCCCAGCATTTTGAATAAGTGAGGAAAGCTGTGAAAATTAAAGATCCTATGACATATTTGATGTAAACAAGGAGAAATACTGCAGGCAGTTAAGAGTATTTTAGTCTCACAAATACTGGGTTTTAATGTTATAAAGCAACCCGTTCACCAAAACCTGAGTTTTTTGACCAAAGTCTTGTGTTACGTTTAGGAAACAAAACTAAACAGCCTGTTTTAAGACAGTGGCAGAGCACTAAAATTGCCCTACATCAAACCATATGAATTTTCAATTGCCTTCATAATTTGAAGTCATTCTGGTCTCTTGTTCTTTTATTCTTTTTTTCTTTATACCCAATATGCATTTTCTCCTTTCCTTTCTTTTTCCTACACCTTTGTCTTTTCTTCACCATCACTTTAGCCCAGATATGAGGCTGCCTTGTTGGGTCATACAACTAATCATTCTAGTTAGTGCTGTGTAGTGTGGCAGGAAATGTTAACACATGTCTTTCTACATCACAAACAGCTGCATAAAACTAGATCCTCTGATAAGCAAGAAGTGACCATTGGAAAGTTTATTATTAAGGATCCAAATGATTGTTCCAATCACAGACTCTGTACCTCACAGACAGAATGCATGAAACTTTTCTTCACCATCACTTTAGCCCAGATATGAGGCTGCCTTGTTGGGTCATACAACTAATCATTCTAGTTAGTGCTGTGTAGTGTGGCAGGAAATGTTAACACATGTCTTTCTACATCACAAACAGCTGCATAAAACTAGATCCTCTGATAAGCAAGAAGTGACCATTGGAAAGTTTATTATTAAGGATCCAAATGATTGTTCTATCACAGACTCTGTACCTCAGACAGAGTGCATGAAAGCTAGGACAACTGGTACTGACACTGGAAATTTCCCATTTTCTAATGAACTCTTACAAACTTCAGAAAGAAGCCTGATCTCTGCCTAAAAACCCTTCTTGGCATTGTTAATTCTATAGGTAAGTTGGAAAATTCATGTACACAGTTAATACTCAAAGAAAAAAAGTTACCATGCTGCAAAAAGTTTACTGATATTAGTTGTTTTGTTTAGGGAACAAATCTAACCCATGAAATATGGGCTGAAGTCCAGAATCTCAGTGAGCTATCAGAAGAGTGATGAGAAGAAATAAATAGGGGGCATCTTCTCTAGGCTTGACAAAAGGTCCCAAAGGCTCACCATCTAGGTTCAAGGTTGCAGATTATTTCACCAGATTTCAAGAGCAGTGTGGCAAGCATGAGAAAAATTCTTTTTTCCCATTTTCCTGTTTCTGAACTAGCCCCTTCTCTGACTGAACATGCACATAAACCTCACCCACACTGCCCAGCTGACCTTCACATAAAGTGGGGCACGCCTGGCTTTCTGTGCTTGCCCAAGGTGACTTACCTGACACACACAGCCAGTCCACCTGCACCTGCTCTGTGCACACCCTGCACAGACTCACTCTGCACGTGAGCAGCTCCCTCCTGGTCAGCCCACATCTCTGCAGAATAAATTACTACACAAAACATTGTTTTGGACACCTTTTGTGGAAAAAACAAGGTTCAGAAGGGAGAGAACATGAGGGTGATATGGAGAGTCTTCTAAAAAGACCCTGGCACATCCATGAAATCAGGCAGTGTGAAAAATGATGCCCGTGTCTGTGGGAGACACTAAGGCACAGCTCTACTGCACACCCTGCCTGCAGGACCCACCTGCCCTGGTTCTGCACAACGACCACGAGGATAATTTGTCCTAGCCCAACAACAGCCCTTCTGTACCCGCTGGTACACAACGTGGAAGAACCGAGGATAATTTGTCCTAGCCCAACAACAGCCCAGCCCTACCCGCTGGTACACAACGTGGAAGAACTGGCACACTCACACCCTCCAAATACAACAGTCTCAGAATTAGCTGTGCATTTAATGTCCTTGCAGTTCCTTTACTGAGCAATGCCTGGCCAACCCATCATATAATTTCCTTCTGAGCTGGGTAAGAAGCACATTTTTAAGAAGATTATCATCCCACAGTTTTTAACTTCCATTAGAGATCAGAAGTGTAACATTTTTTTATACACTTCTAAAATACAAGGCTTCCAAGAATAGTGTTCTAAATATGCTGGGGCTGGAAGGAAGACAGAAAGTCTTCTGTATACTGTATATATGAATGAGCAGAGACCTGCAACCTTAAGTCATTTTAACTGCTGTTGCCCTCTGATAACAATAGAAAGAAGTCTGGGGTTGACCACAAATGAACTAAAGAATTGTGCTTTTTTTTTTTTTTTTGAAAAAGCATCTTTATGCTGAGTTTGCAAAAGTAAAACCTGTGATCTTGAAGCATATTTAACTAATGAAAGATTATCCTAAATGAATAAAAGAACCTTATTTCTTATGCGCTCCTTTTTGGATGCCATGTCATCACACTTGTCCTCTTTACCCAGTTTGTCTACTGCCTCCACAGTGAAGCTGTAGTTGTAGTTCCCTTTCTTTCCTCTGTCTTGGTTGTATCCTTTCCCCCACTTCAGCTCTTCTTCATTCCTTCTCACAAACTTGTCAAACTCATAGTGAGCTCTATGCTTTCTGCCATCATCCAATCGGTACCTTTGTCTTTCAGGTTCTTTTTCTCGAAATCTTCTCTCCAAATCTCTTTGCTCTTTGTCACTATCATTTTGTGACCTACAGGTATGTATAAAAAGAAAGAAAATCCAAGCAATGAAGAGTAAAAGCCCAAGCTGCTCAGGATGTGATACCAAGCCTTCCTTTGACTTCAACAGTATTTAGATTAATTGCATGGCAAGGCTGCTCTCCTCTCATTAAAAGGGGGCTATGCAATTTTGCTGCATGTCTCATCCATGCACGTCTGGCTCTGGACTATGCATTCAATTCAAACAAGCAGAGAAAGCTTCACAAGCAAGACAGGACTTCAGTGCAGCTGTTGTGGAAGGCCCATTCCACAGCTTTTATCCCTCTCTGCATTCCCACAGATAGTTCCCCAAGACTCTTCACACAAACACATGCTGTGTGATTAGCTCTTGTGGCCTGCTCTTGGAGTGACTCACGTGTGTGAGTATTCCCTTGAATGGGAACATTCAGGGCCTGAAGGAATTGTGCAGGTACCATGCATCAATTTATAAAGTTTAATGACTCTGGTTAACAAAAATGGTTTGCTGACGTTGCACCTTGCAGAAGGCATTTGTGAAAATGAATAGTTATCTTCCAGGCTTTTGTTTGTTATGTCTCCAAGTAATTTAGCCTACCTTTGCATATTTTATTTAGGTGAAAGACCATGTGACCTTACCACAACATAGTACTTAGTATCTGCCATGCTGCAATGGGTTTATATTACAAAGACTATTAGTTTGCAACATTTTGCTGCCTATCTGATAAAATTCTCAGCTCTTAGTTCACTTCATTGTTCCTGTTCAGCAAACGGGTGCCTCTCTCACACAGCCAAACTGCAAATAATGAAGAAAGATTACACAATAGATTGAACTTTAAAAGAAACAAATACAAGCAGTTTCTTTTTAGGTATTACATATGTATAAAAACTTAAAATTGAAACAGTAAAGTTGCTTTTGACAGTCTGCTCACATTTTGGGAATCAGCAGAGAGAATCAGGGAGGACAGAGATTTTCTAATGATGCAGTGATCAAATAGTGATATGCTTCTCATTTAGCATGGTTTAACATCAATAAAAGTGTATCTTTCTATAGAACTTTTTTTTTTTTTAAAATTAAATAACAAAACTGTGAAATTTATCAGCCTCTGCCATGAACTTGGGCATTGGTGGGGCTGCCAAGACAAGGCCCCCATCTCAAGATGAGCTGCAGGTCAGCAACAACCCCTGAGTAACAGGTAAAGTTATTCAGCACTTCACAAGGCTGACTGTGTCAGCATAAACCATCCACCAAGTAGAAGCCATGTCCCAGTGGTCACAGGCAACCAGATCAATCATTAATTACAGAGCTACTGTACCTGTAGCACAGAGAAATATATATATAAGTAGCATATAAAATGCTCTCAAGGGGTATGTGGCTATCAGTGATCTTGATCCTGCTGCAATAGCTCATAGCTTGTGCCTAATCACACCCACCACCACTCATGATGAAATGAGGGCTTGGGAAGATGAGGTAACACTTACTGTTCCCCCACAGCCAAAAGGATTCTGTGTAACACCTGGCAAATCTACATTAGTGCCTTGTTACATTTACAGGAGCAATAGTAGAAATGCTGTATGGCACCACCAAAATCTTGATACATAAAATGCCTTATTAGCAAACAACGGACTTGCCCCTGCATGTGCTTCTGTTGAGCCTGTTGCATGTCCTGTGTTGAAGAACATTACTGAAAGACTTGCTGACTATTTTCATTTTCCATTAGAGAATAGGAAGCTGAAGTTTTCAGCAACATTCAGGACATACTGAACATATTGAAACACTGAGACTGTGTTTGAAGTCCTCAGTCAGAGAAATAATAAAAGATGAATAATGCATGTGGGATATTATTGGTGAACCATTTCTTCAATTAGCAAATTCAATGGTTTTGTTTTCCTGTGTTCAAAGTTTATTTATTTTTCTGTTTGGCATTAGGAGAACATTTGAAGCTCCTGCATACTTTTCACAAAAATCCAGGACCCATGTGGACAAAGGTAAAAGTTAAACTACTCAGCATGGGCAGGTAGGCTGTGAACCTCCCAGAGCACAATCCCAAATTTCTGCTAATACTTTCTGTGTAATACTTCAGGTAACTTAGTTAAATGCTCAAGCTTGTCCTTATGTACTGCAAAGTACTTTTGAGAGCTTAGCTGAAAAACCCTGCTGAAGAACAGAAGAACCCTTATTTATCTCAGCAGCACGTTATCCTTAGTTGTGTATCTTACCTATCTTCTGGGTGAATCCTGCTTGTGATGGGACACATGTGCCAAAGGACAAGAGAGAGAACCACCTGCTGGAAACGTTTCTAAGACATTGTCAGGCTGCAGCAGTAACAGAACTGAGCTGTACCTGTTTTTCCTGCTATTACACATGCAGCACAAAAGGCAGTGGGAGACAGAGACAGCTTTCTGCATCTACCTGCCATAAGGCTGTCATTCACACCATAGCTTTTCTGCCTTTGCCCCATTTATCAAACAGATTTCTATGTTTATTGCAGGAAAACCAAGCCTGAAGGGAAAGGAATCATGGCCAATTTAGTCTCTGATGCTGGTAAGGAAGGGGAGCCTTACCTGAGCTCTTGATGGGGAACAGGTGAAATAATAATAAAACTCTGAATTACTTTTCACACAGAAATCCTCCCAATCTGAGATTTCAAAACATTTCACAACTAACAAGCTGCATCCACTACTTCTGCCATTGGGTCAGTAAGCTGTTACTCAACAGCTTTCCCAAAAGGACAGTGAGAGGTTTGTTCACACACAGAATTAAATCAGCCCTTTGCTGGCAAAACACCCAGTCAGTGCCCTGCTTGTATCATGCTAAAGCCTTGAGATGAAAGCATGGAGGCTATAAAGAGAAACCTAAAAGAGAAATATTACTTACTTTTCCTTAAATTCTTTTAGTGAACCCTCCAAAGATCTGGATTTTATACTCCCAGATCCAGGTGATTTATCCCATTTGTTTTCCTCAGTGTCATCTTCTTCACCTTTTTCCTTGTGCTTTTCACTGGCCAGTTCATCTCCTTTTTCAGGCTTCTTGAGAAGCTAAGAGATATTTGTTTATATTATGATGTAAAATTATTCTCCTCTGTTGTAACAGATATTTTAACAATGTATTAAGTATATCAGTAACCCAGTAAGATTGAAGATATCTGATTTAAATGCTAGGAAAGTGTTTTACAAGTTATGAAATTTAAAGTTATTTTAAAAGGTCAGTTTACTTTTGCATTCAGCTTCACACTTTTACATCTGCTGAGAATATTGGAGAAAGCACTTACCTACTCTTCTCTCCTGAGTTTTAGATGTAAAGACATTATTATGGTCTACAATTTCTTAGAAACCATGTAACAGAGCTCTGTGTTATTGCCAAGAAAATGAGCAGAGCCTCTACAATACTACAAAGAGAGCAGGACAAACACTTCACACCTTGGCATATATAAAATGTGTGCCACATAAACTACTTGGGATAGACCAGCACACAGAAGCAAGTGCTTAGTATAAATACACCCTGACAGAAATGCAGACCGAGGGAAAAATGATGATATTAGCAGAAAAGATCACATTAGATTTTCACCTTGGAGATTAAGATTTTCAGGAAGTCTGTTCCTCTCAACAAATAACCCAGACAGGGCTTGAGCAGTGTCTAGCATTACAGGAATAATCGTTGTAGAAGGACCAACTGTGTCCAACTATTTCTCTTAACATTTCAGGAATGAATAGAACATCTCATCAGTCTTTTCATTCCACCTGATATGAGCACAAGTTATTCTCCTCCAGTATTTAAAAATTCTACAGCGTTTCTCTTAGGTAATATTTTCCTTTCCACATCACCACAGACATGTTGTAGATACTGGGATTTTCTTGATGGCCAGTTTTGAGTAATACATTTTAAGGAGCAAGTTTCTTTTCTCCTGGACTTCTAGAGTATTTTTCTTTATGCCCAGATATGAAAAATGTGTAATTTGGCTTCAGAACTTACTATTTTTATACATCCAGATGAAGGAAAATGTTGTCCAAGAAGAGAAGAGGGAAGAAATACACAGTTCTGTGGCTTCTCCCCACCACAAGATCTGGAGTGAGTTTGTGTCCCCTTGCATTAACCTACAGACTCTTATACTAATTTTCCTCTTCAAACAGCCTACAAAGCCTTTCCAACACCACAAGACTTCATCCAGACCAACTATGTCATCTTATAAAAATAAGGTTTTAAATGCCAAGATTTAATAGCACCAAATACACCCATTTGTAGTTATTAATGAAGTCATTAAAAGCACATCTATTCAGATCATTATAAGGCAGTGCAGCCTGAAATTAGCAGGACTTTTAACTTGTTTAAAGCACACTATGGATATGTATCAATTCTGAGCATAAACACAAAAAACTCTCCATACATATGGCTGGAGGAGGATTTACATGGGAAAAAAAAGTATTAAAGCTGTATTTCCAATCATCTTCTGGCCTGTGGGCACAGAGCAGTTTGGTTGTGTCAGTTTATGCTGGCTGAGAGTGCAGCAGCATTGTAGGGAGATACCAGAGTTACCTGCTGGAACTGCACCAGGCACTGCTGTAGCTCTGGTGAGCAGTCACACCTTCAAACAGAGCTACTTTGCCAAAGCCCCACATCAAAAAAAGCCCCTCGAGGGCTGGAGCACCTCTCCTGTGAAGACAGGCTGAGAGAGCTGGGGCTAATCAGCTTGGAGAAGAGGAGGCTGCAGGGGGACATTATAGTGGCCTTCCAATACCTGAAGGGGGCAGAAAAGAAAGCCCAGATCTCTGTTCTCAAGGGTTTGGAGTGACAGGACAAGGGGTAATGGTTTTAAGCTAGAAAAGAGTAGGTTGAGTTCAGACATTAGGAGGAAGTTCTTTACTATGAGGGTGGTGAAACACAGGAACTGTTTTTCCTGCCCAGAGAGGTGGTGGAGGTCCCATCCCTGGAGACAGTCAAGGTCAGGCTTGACAGGGCCCTGAGCAACCACACCCAGTTGGAGATGTCCCTCCTTATTGTAGGGGGGTTGGACTAGATGTCTCTTAGAGGTCCCTTCCAACCCAGTACATTCTATAATTCTATGATTAGTTTCCCTTCCAGTCAAAACTCGTTTGGTATCTCCACACTGTACTGCACTAAATAAACGGTGAGATACCAAAGGAACTTCTGGGTTACCTCAACAGAAGAACAATCTTTTTTCACCCAGGTACCTTGATCCTTATTTCTTTTTCAGAAATTTTCTTTTGCTTCTCCACTTCTTTCCTTCTACGTCTCTCCTCTTCTCTGCGCTTCCTTTTCTCCTCCTCCCGCAGACGTTTCTTCTCCATTTCCCTCCGCCTCCGTTCTTCTCTCTTCTCTTCTCGTAGTCTCTGAAGAGTTCAAAACCATTAGTTGTAAACTGTCCAACAGAAAACCACGTGAAACATAAAGGTGGAACTTCAGGCAAAGGTCTGGACGTACCTGCTTTTCTAATTTTCTATTTTTAATATATTCCAAAAGGGGTGTTGTTCTTCTAGCTAAAACACAAAAAATTTGTGATATAGTGTTCAACTCCTAAAAGATGTACTCATTTCTTCACTTTAGTACTAACCCCTTTTTTCTAGCTTTTTCTGCAAGGGAGCTAAATAATTAATAAACCTATTTGGTTTCCATATTTTTGAAGGCTTTCCCATCATTCTGCTTTAGAAACACTTTGTTGCTTTTTGGATGTTAGAGTTAGAAGCAACAGAGAGATGCTGCAGGATAATTTAATGTTTAATTAAAAATCATATTTTTTCAGTTCAAGAGAATGACTTTTTTTTTCCCTTGCTTCTCCAATGGTTACTTCACCAAAAAGGAAAGAAACATGTTCAGAATCTATTCCTCCATGTTAATTTTGTACACAAAACCTAGCCAGACTGCTGTTCATACCTAGCCCACAGACTGTGATCTCCCAAAGCACTTTTCAATCCCAGATTTCAAAGTACATTATGGAGGAAACATTTTCATTCTCATGACACATTTCCATTTAAGTACCATTTAGCATTCACCTCTCCACAGGAAAATGGGCTGACTAAGAGGTAAGGGGTTTGTCCCAGGTTACATAACAAAGTACCAAAAAAGTTTTCACCAATTTTCACACAGCATAGACAAAATCTAGACACAATTTGTATCCCCAAAACATCTGGATGTTTTTATATTGACAGGGGGAATATCCTGAGGGCAGCTCATTTGTTACTGATAAAACCTTGTTAGGCAGTTAGGAATGGGAAGGCTTGATAGAATTCAGTGTTTATTTTTAGTAAGTATCAATGGTCAACAGCAACAACCAAAAAAGATTGTTGATTTGAGATCTCCTTCCCTCTCACCCTAGATTTCGCATGCTGCCCCTCTCCCTTCTCTCTCCTACATGCCCCAAATTTTTGACAAATCTTAGGTCCCCACTACCCTCCCTAGCAGCCCCATGGATCTGCAGGCTCTGCCTCTGTCCCCTGCTTCCATAAGCTGCCCTGTCTGGGCACTTTTACATGCTGGAAGTGACAACAAATTGTAACTGGAGGGGCTGGGGGGAGGATAAACTGCACTGGGAATCCAGAAACTGACCCACTCATGACTCAGGCTGTGGTGCAAGAGGTTTATCAGAAATCAGAACTTGAAGTTCAAGGGAGAGAGGCAGTGTGATGAGTACTATCAGAAGAGAAGGGCAAAAAAGAATGTTTAGCAATCTTGAATCCTACCCATCTTATCTATGGGTCTTACTACAAATAAAGTACCATCCCTGGGAGTGTTAAAGAAATGTGTAGACATGGCACTTTGGGACGTGGTTTAGTGGTCATGGTACTGTTGGATTGACAATTGGACTTGATGATCTTAGAGTTCTTTTCCAACCTTAATGATTCTATGATTCTAAAAATCTAAGAGGTTTTCCTTAAAATGTTTAAGAAATTTTTAAAAGAAAATAAATTAGAAATGAGGGCCTGTGTCAGAAATAACTTCTGTATTTTTTCTTGCTCTCTACAAAGAAGCCAGAAGAATGAGTTTATCTTCACCTTGTTACAGAGAACATCTGGTTTATGCCTCTCTGTCAGATTGAACCTAATGAGGAGACACATCTGACATGATGCAGAAACCATGCTGGTCTGTGGTAATGCTACCTGGAGAAATGCTGAGAATGGGAGGCCCAGTTCTGCCAACAAAGTCCTGGGCACGTTTTCACTGACTTCAGTAGGAGCAACACCTTTGAAACAGGACATACAACTAACCTTGCATAACTTTCCTATAAACATCCTATCCACTGAAGTAATCTTTGGTTTTATATTGATAGCAATGGCCACAGTTTTGAACAGCAGAAAAAAACAAAGCAACTAATTTGATTTCCTGTGATTTAACAGAAACAAAACATTAAAACCCCTCATGTGAAGCTGCCTTCAGCCAACAGTTACTCAGAAATCTGCAGCTCTCAAGATTAATAATTTTCATTAATAGAATATTTTAAAGTTATTAAATCTTTCTTGAAATTGTAAACTTAGAAAATTTTTACTGCTTTTACTCTGCTGCCAAATACTAGGGAAGATTTTGGGTAAATAAAAATTGTTGGGGAACCTCCCTGTCTAGAACTGCAACAAACAAGTTTTATTGGTAACAGAAGTATCTAAATGTCCATACTTCTAACACAGATTTTGGGTAAATAAAAATTGTTGGGAAACCTCCCTGTCTAGGACAGCAACAAAAAGTTTTATTGGTAACAGAAATATCTAAATGTCCATACTTCTAACTTTCCTTTTCTTCTAAATTGTTTAAGTTCCAGATCTCTCCAGTCAACTATCAAACAGCAGTAACAAGCAATAGGACAAGATGAAATGGCCTCAAGTTGTGCCAGGGGAGGTTCAGATTGGATATCAGGAAAAATCACCACAAGGGTTGTCAGGCATTGGCACAGGCTGCCTGGGGAAGTGCTGGAGTCACCATCCCTGGAGGGATTTAAAAGATGTGGTGCTGAGGGATGTGGTTTAGTGGTGGGCTTGGCAGTGCTGGGTTAATGCTTGGACTTAATGGTCTTAAAGGTCTTTTCCAACCTAAATGATCCTATGACTCTACCCAAAAGAGGTGGCTACTTTTACACTGTAATTAAATAATAGCAAAGGTTGATTATTTTTTCCTACACAATTCTCACACCTAAGGAAAGAGTAAAGTGTTCTGCATGTTGTCACTTGGAGATATGGCCCATCAATATTCCTAATGTCATCCTAAAAGCTGCATGCTGGCATTGCAGGTTTAAGTGTTGATCTTACTAGGGTTTACCCCCTGAGACTGTGAAAGTCATGCTGCATGCACACAGAAGACAAGGTGTTGCCCTACTTTCAAAGCCTCTGCAGAATCTTGACCACGAGAACAAAGAGAGATCATTTCATATTTCTCAATAAAAGCAGCTAATACCAGGGATCAATTGTTAAGTATTCTGCTATTTTCTCTTTTAGAAATAAAAATTCCATCTTTTAATACATCTCTAAGTATTCAGAAGTATTAAGGACCTATTTCTGAAGCCCCTGTGCATGCAAAACTTCCAATGAAGTCAAGTGATTCCATGCATAGAGACCAAGAAGACAGGTGGGGGGTTTCCTGCCACTACTTGGCTGGATGACAAAAATTGAACTCTGACAATCCCAATCTGTTAGACTGAACAGGTCAGTTCTTTCAGGTAATATCATAAAGCTATAAAAATAAGATACACAATATTCTCAATAATACGAAAACTTAAGAAAACAGACCAATGAGTTCCCTTGTTTTGGCCTCAATCTCTCCCAAAAGAATCTCAGGATTGGCACAGATTTTCTCTTCATCAGCACAATAACTGTCTAAAAATTTCCTATATTCTGGATCTGTGAAGAAAAAATTTTGAACTATGTTAATACTTTGCAGTGCATGACAGAAATGGAATCTGTTTTCCACTGTGACACCAAGAAAATACATTTACCATCTTCAATGCTCCCAGCCTTGGCATCCTTCTTCTTCAGTTTCTTTTTTGAAATTTTCTGGAATGGAGCAAATTCAACCACTGCAGGATACTCCAGACCTTAAAAGAGATCAAGGCTTAATTTTTTGACAGGGAGAAACATTCCCTATGTTCATGTAAGATTTTCAAAACTCTTCAAACTTGAAATGAAAGGTGAACGTTTCTATAATCCCATCCTAAACTTCCAATGAAAAACTACATGTAGCAGTAGTTCTGATTCAAAACAAAAAACAGTTACATATATAAACAGGAAATATTGCTTGGACATGGTAACAAAGACTCACAATGAAGATGATGACTGTTGCACAATGAAATTCTTGCACAATCATTTATGATTCCCTTTTAATTCTTCACAGATGTTGATTAGAAAAAAAAATTTGCATCAAGTCTCAGCCTGACAAGTGGAAAGTACAACTGAGAAATGAATCTGAAACAACTGAATTGCTTCTGTGAAGTTCTGTTGCCAAAAAGCTTAAAAGCTGAATAAATGCTGGGCAATATACAATAATAAAACAGAACCCAAACTGTAAAACTCAGCAAGTGGAATTGTGTGAAACTTTTTCCCTGTTTATGGTTTATGATGGACTATGGAACTTCTTGCCCGGGTTCACTGGTGGGGATTCTTAATTTTGAATTCTGCCTTAAATACTGGATTACTCTTTGGACTTGAGTCAGAACTGTGTGCAGCTTTCCAATTTCACCTGCTTTCCACCTGCAGCAGGTTCAGGATTACACCTTGATCAAGTCCACTGAAAACTTGACTTATATCTCCTAGAACATTTATTAACCTTACTGAACCTGGTAATCCTTGCTTTAATTTTAGCCTCATACATGCAATGCCACCACAAGCCTCACCAGAGGGCACCTTTGGTCAAAACTTGTGCTCTTTATTTGCACACTCAATCATGCCAAACTGGCCAGCTCTGCCCAAGTTCAGTTTTGCAATGCACAGGATGTTCTGGCATCAGTCCAGCATAGCAATGAAGAATTACTACTTAATTTAGGCCAAGTGAAGTTTTGTCAGAATCCTATTTTCTTTCTAGTTTTTAATCTAAACCACCCAGAATTTGACATCTGAGAATCACACCTCTTGGCAAATCCATCCAAATCTGACTAAAATTGGAAGCCTATAAAATACTGCAGGTAGGACATCATTGAAGAAGAATTGGTTAGTTTGATAGATGGCTTCTTTAGAGATAACTCTTCAGTAAGAATAAACAGGACTACTTTTCAACACTGAGTGTACAGAATAAACACTATCTATACAAGAAACCCACAAATCTGCCTGGGAAGGCTGAGGAGAGACTTTTTACAAGGTCTTGTAGTGACACGATGGGTAATGGCTTCAAACTGGAAGCAGGTAGATTTAGATTAGGAATCAGGAAGAAGTTCTTCACTATGAGGGTGGTGAGACACTGGAACAGGGAAATTGTGGGTGCTCCATCACTGGAGGTGTTCAAGACCAGGCTGGATGGGGCTTTGAGCAACCTGGTCTAGTGGGAGGTGTCCCTGCCCATGGCAGGGGGTTGGGAACTAGAGGATCTTTAAGATCCCTTCCAAACCAAACCATTCTATGATTCCCTGTCTGCTGTAACCCATGAAACTTTTTGACAGAAGGTGTGAGTGGATGAGGCAAGGAACTGCTAAAGGGAAGCATCACTTCTCTGCTCTGGCAGCTACCGTAGGAGACCTGGGTTTATCCACACCTACAGTATGGAGTTTTTCCTTTACTGCTGGGCAAACTTTTGCAGAGTGAACAGTTTAAAGCTGGCAACCAATTTTCTCACTGTTGTTCTTGGAACTCAACTCAAGACATCTGCAAACGTTCCAACGAGTCAAGCTGTACATATCTCAAAGTGGGCAACCAAAATGAAGTCAAGTTTTTGTCCAGTGTTTTCAAACTGGGAATAAATAGCACCATTTTATCACCCAGAAACACACTGAAGATGTTATGATTCATGCTTGCAATGTGTTCAGTTACTGTTGTGATGAATTGTGAAGCTTGCAGAAGACAATTATCTCAATAGGATCTTAACAGTGCATTGCTGAAGGTATGGGAATGCAGATAAAGCATGTGCACCACATAGATGAGCAAGACTGCATGGATAAACACATTTTGCTCTGCTTTATCTTTTAAGTGCTAGATTTTAATATATTTTTATGTCAACAACTGTATATTGAGAAAAAAATGGCACAACTAGCAAAAAGGAAGCAAGGTTCTAAAATGGTCTAGGTACATATACACACTTAATATCTTACAAACAGTCCAACCTTTATTATCAATGAAGACATAGCCATCAAAGCGATCTCTAAAAAGAAGGATGTCCTCAGGATTTCTAAAGTTAATGTATGCTCTTGAGTAGAGATGAGGATAAAGGCTGCAACAAGAAACAATTTTATTTTCTGTTATTTGCTATTCTGCTCAGGACTAGGAAAAAAATAAAACTAGAAGGCTCACACTGCAATTCTCATCTCTTTTGAGGAACTGCTACCTTAAACATGGACATCAAAGTCTTTACATATACATATCTAATTATATATATGGCAAAAAGCAACTGAAGAACTGACTTTCTGGATGCAGCTGTGAAATTTACTCTGAACTGAGTATAGTTTGTCTCCTAAATTGCAGACCATACGCTTCCATTGTGCAGGAGCAAAGCTTTACATCTAATATGTCATGATTTAAGAGATCAGGATAGTAGCAGTGCCTTGGGGGAACTTCTTGGGCATGCTAACAAAGCCTTCTGCTACTGAAACAGGACAAGGTAAGTAAAAGCTCCCAGTGAAAGTGCAGTTGCCAAGCTGTCACTGTATTTAAACAGATTTCCCCTTTCATGAAAGAGGAAATAACCTAATAATGGGCAAGATAATCCACTGAATTATATAGAAATAAACTCCATCTGACACACGTGTATCAATATATATGCAATGCCTAGGTGTGAAGAACAATCACTGTGAAAACCCAAAGCATTTCCAGCAAAAGAAAGAACAGGTACTTACCTAAAATAATTGTGATTCTTCAAGAATTTATTGGCATAGATGCCACTCTGAGGGTAAATGTGTAATGTGCCTGATAAAAACCACAGGGGGGTGGCACACCACTAACCACAATGAAATGCAGGTTACTTGATGAATTGCCACCCATCAAGCTGCAACTGTATTTCAATTCCAGTTATTTCAACACTGGATTTCACCACGAGTGAGAAAGAGCAAAAATACAGGTTGGATCACAGCATCCACACACGTGGCAGCTCAAAGCAACACCTGGTACAAAACAAAAGATTTTTTTCTCTTTCAAATGTATATCCATATGGCTTCCACTTTGGGTGTTAGAAGGTGACCACGAAGAGCAGTGCTGGCAATAACTTACTGATGATTTTGTAAACCTGCCGAATTTGTGTTTGATATTGTAGCCAGGTAAAAAAAACCTGGAGGGCTTCTTCCCTTTAGATGTTTTGCAAACACCAGCTGCAGAGTGTTTCTGCAGTATGCAGAGGATAAACCTTCCAGTTCTAAGGAAGAGATATTTCATCACATATGCTCACTAGATTTTGCTATTCTAGGGTGGGAAGAGCAGTGAATGAAGTGTAAGCAAAGCAAAGGAAACAAGCCAGCTTCCTTCTCATCAGTTTCAAAGCACAAAGAACCCAAAAGATTAAATGCAACACTTTTCATAATTACATGCAGTTTAAAAAAATACCTTTAAAAAAGGCATACAAGCCTCTCTATAGGAAATTTAATTGTGGCAATCTGTAGCTGTGCTGGAAGAGATGCCTCTGTGCAGCCTAATGGCCAGAGCAGTGAAGTGGCTCCCATGCAAAAGTAATATATCTTCTCCACCAAGTCAACAGGACCATTCTTATTTCATGTTCTTTGATGTTTAAATTAAATGAGGCCTGATATTAGGGATTTATACAGTTATACACTTAAAGTGCTGAAGATTCACAAGAGTAAACCTGGAGGGAACATTATTTTTCAGACCAGTTATTATTATTATTATTGGAGATTTGAGAAACTTCAGTTTCAGTCCCAAGTCTAAATAACTATTTCAGTATTTTTTATCCATCTCCAGTTTTTGTAAAATACTAGAACTTTCTGTAAATCAAAGACTGGGACTCAGACAAGCATCCCAACCACATTACTGTGGCACTTCTCTGTCTCAGTGCACAGCAAACAGCTTCATGATACAACTGCTGGGTTTTTTCCCTGCAGTCCTAGAAGGTTATGATTGGGCACATAAATTATTGTGAAACGGGACTGGAAATACAAAGACTTATTCCTTCCTTGTTTCCTTTAGTTTGTACATCAACACCACCTATTTCATCTGCTTGGGCAACACAATCTTTTCCTAGTTCACAAGATAACATTTTTTTAACATTTTCAGCTTAGGCTCACCAGAGTTTCTTTTGAAATGGCAATTAAGCATTTATTAGTAAAAAACTCCTGAGTCTGAAATGTATAAATGAGACTCTGGAAAACAGATTTAGAATTTACCTTGCAAATGAGGGTTCCAATGTTGTTGCTATACATTATTAACACTTCAAGAACTTCATTCACATCAGCAGAAACATATAGAAATATAAAAGCATGCTTGTGCACAATAAAATAGGATCATCTGTCCACTATCACTGCCATGTACTGGGGTGGAAGGTTGTAGAAACACTGCTACAACACTTAGCAAGCACAGGTTCCTCCTCTCATGGAGCCACTTCTGCAAATGAAGAGTTGCTTCCCACAGGCACACAAGTTAGCTGTCAGTGCTTAGAGTATAAAAGCCTGACCACTGACCACGTCAGGCCCTTGTCCTGGGCACCAAAGTGTGCAGTGTGCCTAAAAAAAATACAGGGTCTTAAGTTTTTGATTTGAAATTCAGTTTTGAGGTTGTATGGCTAGTTTTACAGGCAGACACCTGGTTCTGTTTTGCCAGATGTTTGCTGTCTATAATGCTGCTTTCCATCTGGAGCATGTTTTGGAGAGATCCACTGCACATGATGCTGGCACCTCTGGGATGTCACTTAGAGGAATCTCTGTGGATAACCCTGATGAGTCTGACTGTACACATTTCCTCAGTACAACACACTCTTTGTTTTTTTTCTGAGCATTCAAGGGTATTTGAACTTTTACATTATGTGTATTTCTATAATACTTAAGTCTATCATCTCTTTAAGCCCTTAATTTTATAGTAATTTTAGTAAGAATCACATTCTAATAGTTTACTTCTATAAAGTATAACACAATTGTGTGCAAAGATTGCTATACAGGAAAGCAATAAATAAAATATAAAATAAAAATTCAAATTTAAAATTTAAAATTTCAGATCCTGCAAGGTCACAGCTCAGTCACTCGACTCAACTTTTAGAAGACTCAGAAACATTTACATGCAGACAAGAAAGAGTACCTGGAAGAAACAGTTAAACTATGGAGCCTGAGAACAAGAGAGACCTTTGGGGAGGCAGATTATTAACAGCTACAGCCAGTGTGTCTATCCAACAAACCACCCTAAAGGCTACAGAATCAGTCACAAAAACAGTGTTTTGTTTGTATTTTGACATCAATGTACAAGAGAATAAATGTAATGCAATGAATCAGATGAATCTGAAAAAATGAATGAAACACAACACGAGTCACTTTCTGAAATGATTTTACTTAAGTGGATGTAACTGAAAAAGTGCAATACATCAATGACATTTCTTAAATGAAATTTTAGGAAGTTTTATAGCTTGCCTGTAAGACAACATTGTAAACTTAGAGATAACCTCTAGACTGAAAAAAAAAAACCAAACCAGAAACTGGAGCTGATATGTATGTAACTTGGTTTGTCCTCTATGAGATGACCTTGGAAATAAAAATGTAGAAGCAGCTATAGTTAGACCTCTCTAGTCCCCTCTCTGACAGCAGCTAGTAGAGGATGCTTAGTGAAAGTTTATTAAAAAGGGAAAACTATACACTGACACCTCCCCTAGTATGGAACTTCAGCTACTTGCAGCCCAGAGACTTTGTAGTGCAGAACTTAGATCCTTGCATTTAAAAAGTTTTCACAGATAAATATTTGTCTAAAGTCTGTGTCTAACTGCTCCTGAACCATTTTTCAACCTTCACCATTTCTGGCAACAATTTCTGATGAGGAGTTCAATGGTTTAACCATTTTGTTGGGGGGAAAAAAACAAACAAAGAGAAGTCCATACTCCACAGTTGAAGAAAGCTGAATGAGCTCTTGGAAACCTGTTATCTAGAGTTATACATGATGGGTTTAAACTGAGATGTTACAGCTCTTAAGGCAAATTTATTTGCTTCTGCATCAAAACATTTGTATGCCTCTTTCTCTTCCCAACAAACAGATCCTCTTCACTGGGTCTCTGCTCCAAATCATCCTCTTGTTAGGTAACGTGAAATTTGCTTTTAATCTTCCCATGGTTTTATTATCACAGAATTCTCCTGGCTCAGTTGCCAAAAGCAAACACTACAGGATGGAGCAAAAGCTAACCAGAGGAAGGCAGAGGGCACTGCAGAGAGAACCTGTCACCTTGTCCTGTAGCTCTTCCTGGGGCACGAAGACATGGATCCAACAGAGAGTTTTCTGAGATTCCATGGACTGTCCATATTATGACAGATAATATGGACATCACAACACTTTAGACTCAGAAAAAGTTCTCCACTGGACAAGAATTTGCTTTTAATCTTCCCATGGTTTTATTATCACAGAATTCTCCTGGCTCGGCTGCCAAAAGCAAACATGAAAGGATGCAGCTAAAGCTAACCAGAGGAAGGCAGAGGGCACTGCAGAGAGAACCTGTCACCTTGTCCTGTAGCTCTTCCTGGGGCACGAAGACATGGATCCAACAGAGAGTTTTCTGAGATTCCATGGACTGTCCATATTATGACAGATTACTGCAACACAACACTTTAGACTCAGAAAAACTTTCTCTGCTGGACAAGAGGAGACCAAGACTCACTGTATTAGTCTTGTCACTATCTTGGAATTTCTGGAAGTTTACTGTATATTCTAGAGTGTATGAGACTGTAAAGAGCTAAACTATAAACAGATGGACATGGCTGTGAAACATTTTTCTCCCAGATCATTATTTTATTACAGACCTCGTACACAGAACCCAAGGAAACTGACAATCCAAGTAACACATATCAGAGATATCATTGTTTAAAAAAAAAATTAAACTGTGCATTCTTCACTTGCTGCATCTTGAAGCCTAGTAGCAAAACACTGTAAGAAATACAGCTTTATTTCTACACACTTGCTATTTTTAATCACCAAGATCTGCTCTTCAAGGCAAAAGAATTTTTCAAGTTCTCAGCATGTCCTCATCCCTCTACCAGAATGAGCTCCTGTGTCATATGTGCATCTAACAGATTTTTTTATATATCCACACATGTTCTGCTCCTAGCTGTATTAAAGTACACAATGAGTAACAGAGCATGAGCAAAAAACCACAGTAGTAACCTGACGTGGATATAAGTGAATGAGTGGACAACAAGATTACTGAGTACTCCACATTTCATCACACACAAGTAGAGAGGAAAACTGAAATTTTTATGTACAACTCTGCCAGTGCCTTCTCTTCTCTGTGATGGCTGACTCCCTAAATTCTTAGGTCAACAATTGCTCTAAAAAAGAAAAATTGTGTGTCTAAGTTCCCTGGCATTTGTGCCACTAAACACAAAGAAGACACAGACACCCTCCTTCAGAGAATTTTTTGTTTATCTTTGATATTTTCCCCTTATCAAAAGAGGGGACAGAAGCCTTAAAGAGGCCCACTTGGAAATATGGATGATGAGATTCAGAAGAAAAATGTAACTAACTATAAAGACTTTCAGTCAGACTAAACTCTCCTCTTTCCTAACTTCACATCCTTTATGGTTCTACCAAAAAAGCTGAAGTACCTACTATTCAGTCACTGGACTTTTCGTAACTGTCTGGGCCAGACAGCTGCCATAAAGTTTTGCTAAACAGACACTGGTTCTGTTCCAACTGTGGAACTGATTCTGAGAGACCCAATACAGTCAGAGTTAACCACCTGATACTACCACTTCTTGCCACCACTGTATTATTCTTTCAAATAAAATCAGCCCAGGAACCAGCCCATTCCAAGTGTAATTTGCCACAAACAATTCCCTGGGAAGGCAAGGCCACCTGCTCTGAGTGGTTCACCACTAGCTTCAAAGGTTGGTCAGCAACCACCATCCAGGATCTCTGTGTAGTTAATGGGCAGTCTGGTGCCTGTGGAGGATGATGCACCACAAACTAAGACAGACCAAGACCAGTAGGATGGCTCCTACACTTCAGTTTTTCAGAGCACGTGCAGATGTACCATACAGAGTGTTTTGGCTTCTGGATGTTCTGGAAATTGTTTTGCTCAAAAGGGCTTTTACCACTGTGATACTGAGCAAATTATATAAATATACTAGTAATTCCAATGTATTTTAAATCAGCCACTATTCCTTCCAGTTTTGAATGAGACAAAAATTGACTAAAGCTAGATTATTTGAAAAGTTGTATGAAATAACTATAAAAACACACAAGCAAACAAAGAAACCAAACTGAAATGGAACTCATGAAAAAACTTCTGTGGTATTTGCCCTAGGCTGAGTCTTTCTCACAGCAGATCAACAGTCTTTGCATTTTACCAGTCAAAGTTAAAAGAAATATCAGGGCTTCAAAAATACGTGATTTGCCATGTCCAAATAACTTCATCAGGTTTTAAGGAGCTGCAAACCTGCACAAACAGCTCATCCTCACCTGGGATCAGCAGTGCAAAACTCAAAATAATCATGGGCAGGTAGAGGATGTAGCTGTTCCTCCAGTTGCTCCTTAGTCAGACAAGGAGGAAGGCGTCGAATAACTACCTGCATATATAAAAGAAAATGGAGATTGATCTTTGATCTAAATCCTGTGGAAAGAGACTAAACAAAACCTATTACTCCAGTTCAGAAGCTCTTCCTCAAACTGGGAACTTCATTTGGAGCACTAGCCTCCTAGTGATTTACATTCTTGGACTTGCTGTCAGCTGGAAAAATTTCCCTATCTCAGTTTCTGCTAAGGTTGTAAAATTGTAGGGTAACTGAAATATTCTGATGAAGAGCTTGAGAACCACTGCAATTTAGCCCAGAACAGAAGATACTAACAACTGACCACCAAAATAGGTATTGACTACACAAAATTTTTACAATATATATTAAAAAAATATATTTAACTTAAACCAGCTTTTAAGTCTTTCATTACAACACCATTTTAGTGTGTTAGGTTTACGTGTCCAGGTGCTGGCCGTGGGGGCTGCAGGGGCAGCCTCTGTGAGGAGAGGCTGGGGCAGCTCCAACTGCCCCACTGCTAGGAACAGCTCAGCCCCTCAGCTACAGGGCTGGCACCTCTGGGAACCTGTGCTTAAGGACAGGAAAGGCTGCACAAAAAAGTGCCAGACAGAAGAGTGAGGGGAAAGAAGCATGAGAACGAGCCCTGAGCACACCAAAGTGAGACAAGAAGGAGGGTACTGCATGCTGTAGCATGTGGAGGTGCCTTGAAGTGAGCTGCAGCTCATGGAGAGGAGCCCATGCTGGAGCAGGTTTATGCTGAAGGACCACAACCCACGGAGAAGACAAGACCCCTGCTGCAGCAGCTCATGAACTGCAGCACGTGGGAGGGACTGTATCCCATCCCAGGGACCCCACACTGGAGCAGGGAAGAGTGTGAGGAGGAACAAGCAGCAGAGATTGGCTTTCATATTCTGTCTACAACCCCCATTCCCCATCTTCCTGCATTGCCTGGGGCAGGGGAGGTAGAGCCTGGCAAGGAAAAGGTGAGGGCAGTAAAGTTTTTTAGTTTTAATCTTTGTTTCTCATCATTCAACTCTTTTTTTTTTCTCCCCATTATGAATAAAGTAAATTAATTTTCTCCAAGTTGTGTCTCTTTTGGCTATGATGGCACTGTCAAAGTGATCTCCCTGACTTTATTTCAGCCCATGAGTTTTTTCATCTTATTTTCTCCCCCTGTCCTACTGAGGAAGGAGTGAGAGAGTGTATGGCTGGGGGTCTGGCAGCCACCCAAACTCAACATGCTACACCCAGGTAAACTGGCCAATTATCAAGGTCAGGGAACCATACCAAAACCTTTGGATAGAACAATGCCACCACACAAAACAGTAAGATGCCATCAAGCTTCAGACAATCTATTTCCATTTCCTGCCCTATGACAATTAACTTGGCCTAACTTTAAGTTATAGTGGTTTTTCAGTGCTTCAGCTTTAGAAAATGGGGATAAATTAAATCTCACAGTATGCTATATAAAGTACTCTTTGAAAAGTGCTTGAATAAAGCCAGGGAGAGAGAGAAGCTCTCTTGTCCTTGGAGGAGCTGCTTGGCCACAGCACCAGCCGATCTTGATTTCGGAAGAATTTCCGGTGAAAAGCCACGCCAATTTGCAGCAGCTCTCAAGCTACCATAAAGACCCTCATTCTGCGGAGGAAGAAACACCCGTTTAAACACTCCTGAGATTAGACTCAGCCTGTCGAACACGCCTACCTGGGCCACGGTCCTCAGCCCTTCTGAGCCACAGACATGTCCCACCGGAGGGACGTCCCACCGGAGGGATTTCCCACCGAAGGGATGTCGCCCCTCACCGCAGTCCC
>NW_008620758.1:0-24460 GCF_000691845.1 Merops nubicus | reverse complement strand
AACCTAAAGGATTCTATGATTCTGACTTATCACACCAGAAGATACTCCTCTGCAGTTGCTTTGAAACTTGGTGTAGCTTAGTGAAAAACAGCATAACTGCTCAAGGAAGACTGGGCACACTCTGCCTGAAGGTCCCATTACAACACACAGAAATTTGGCCTCTGGTTGTGGTTTCAAAGCTTGGTTTCTGGCTATGCTACAGACTTTCACAAAACTTGGGTTTATCCTTGGATGGCACATATTGAGGGGCTTTTGAGAACCTGTACTGGATCTTCCCAGATGCATGGAAAAATACTTCTTTACTATACAAAACTTTAAGCAGAAAAATTGCTGAAGAGACCAACTTAGAGCAAGAGGGCTAACACACCTTTTGGGTGGTTATACACACACTTTTGCCCTTTCATTGATGTCCTTAAAATCCTGCAGTCACATCTCAGAGGAATACTGTAACAGTTATCTACTGTGTTTCTAAACTATTACTCTGGGGAGATTTCAACAACCAAAAAAAACCTTTTCTTTTTTTTTGGTCCAGCAAAGCATCAGAGAACAAATAAGTATTTCTGCTGTTGGGGTTTTTTTTGTTAAAAAAGGTATAAACAGCTGTCAAATTCTGCCAACATTTACATTATGACATCAAATTGCAAAATATTACAGGCAGTAAGAAAGTAGAGATTTGAATTTTGGCTTCTGCAGAATACAGGTAACCATAAACACTCTGATAAATGCAACCAACCCAAACAAATCCTGTGTAAGGCTTCAACAACAAAAATACTTGTTTAGAATACGATCTAGCCCATCTCAAAATTTAGCTGTACTTTTATTACAATTTGATCATTTTTACACAGTGATTCACTTAACAAAATTTAAACCCATGTGTAAACATTGTAGACTAAAATCCTACCTTATTTCCAACATAAGAAAACAAAATGTCAAACTATATTCACTTTCAGGAGGATATGCTGAAACATGACATTGCCTCTGGGACAAAAAGAATACAAGTAAATAAATAAAAATTATGATTAGCCTAAGGTAAGTAGAAAGATTAGACTGCATGCAATCTCTAATAAAAAAACAAGTAGCTCTGCCTTTATGTTAACCACAGAATAATTGACACGGGGATTAAGCAATTTCTTCAAATCATGCCTAGTACCTTTAGGGCTTTCAAATATTTTATTATAGTCAAATTAATGTTAGATATTTTTTTTTCTTCATTTTTGCAGTTAGCAAGACATTTAGTATCTATGACTGCAACACAGTAATTCAAACCTCATCTGCTGCTCCCAGATCTCAAACAGATGTACACTTGTGCTGTTCCATCCAATGCAATAGTGCTACAACAGCTGTCACATCACTGACTTTCTATACAGCTACCTGGAATATCCAAGTTGCAGGGGTGCTTTCATGCTTTGTCACATCAGGACCTTAAGTTATTGGGCAGGCAATGAAGAACAAGGCAAGCAGGTGTAAAGCAGATGATAAATGGCCCTGCCAATACTCGCCTACAACCTCCACTACTCTCTTGCACTGAAATTCATTAATTGGATGAACTGCAGGCAGGGAATGAGATTTGAGATACAGATTCATGGCTATTAAAGACTAGAATAAGACAGACTGATTTTGACATATGACTTAAATCAGTATCAGGTCTCCCAAGATGAAAAGCAATTGAACTAGATCACTGTACATTAGTAGAGCTTTGTAGTATTCTACTAGATAAAAAAAAAAAAAGTAACTTCAAGCACATGAAAACCAGACACTGCTATTCTGCTTGGTGCTGAAGTGAAAGTGAGTCCATTTTAAACTCTGTATTTCTAAAAAAAGATTATTTAGTTCCTTTTGTAAAATGTGGATTAAATCTTTGTAAGAACATTAGGCAATTATCACAGCAATAAATAGTAATAACCATCAGGATGGCTTAGCAACTGCCCTACTAATTTGAAATATTTTATGTAACTACCATAAAAATCTTACTGTAACTTATACATAAATATGTAGAGCTATCTAATAGCCACGAACTACAGAAACAGCAGAAGTCTTAGAAACCAAACAAATGTGGAATCCCCCCTGAGAAAGGCAGCCAGGGCTGGGGCTGTGTGGAGGGGTGGCTCAAGGATCAGCACTCCAGTTTTGTTACAGTGGCTCAAGCTCAACCCTGGGGTTCACTCTCAGGTTTACCAGATCTCGTGGTCTCGCTTCAGAGAACAGAGGTGTCCCAAAGGAGTGCTGGATGTGCTGCAGGATCAGGACTGCTGACTGAGCAGCAGGCATGAACAAGAAATATCAGAGCCTTTCTTTGAAACAGATAAAAACACAGCTAAGTTTTCAGGCAAGAAATGCATTAGCTCCCTTTTTTGCTGGTCAGAGTTTACAGAGTGAAACATTTCTGGTTTTCAAGCCTCTCCCCTTTCTTCCCCGTTCCCTTTAAAAGAGTTGGAAATATTTAGATTTTGTTTGGTTTGGGGATCTTGGGGGGCAGTTGGTTTGTTTGCGTTTTTAAAAAGCATATCTAACTGAAGTTTAAAGACTTCAGCATTTATAGTGGTGAGTGATGAGGGACAGGTGAGGGGAAAGAAGTGCAAGCTTTGCTTCCCTTATTTTGGAAACGTTTAGCCCTTTTGGCTTATCAAACAGCCAGAAAAAAAGCTGCAGAGCTTGAGGAGCTGCAAAGTCTCACAGATCCCATTCCCCGTGTCCCTCCTCATCCTCTAATCATTTGCTCACACCTCAACGCACAATTCTTGAGTGTCAGTCAGAAGCAATGTTCCATTTGTCTCCAAGCTACCCCATAAAATTAAATGTAAATTGGCAAATTAAAGAAAAATTTCCCAGAAATGTCAAAATAACTTTTTTGATGTTTCCAAAGAGCAAATTTTGGTTTTATTCTTTGTTTAATGCTACTGCAAGGAGGTTTTTGTGACATATTGAAAACTAGAAAGGAAAAGTACTGGATGAAGGCTCCTATGGCCTAGCTTAGTATAAAAGGACTAACACCATTCTAGCTCTGTCACACTATGCTGAAGATCTAGACTAAAAATTTAATGTAGAATGAGGTTTTTTTCTTTAGACTTCTAAGTTTATTTTCCTCTCATGACTCAGCTGAGCTCTATTAACAGCAACAGACAACCCCTGAATCTCCCTCCAAACCTCTTCAACAGCCTTTGTCTAACTGTGGATTATGGATCAATTCTATTCTTTCAGCAAGCAAAGGAAGAGTACTCACTGTTTGAGCCTTGGCTGTCCAGCAATACAAGAAATTTCTGAACAGAAAAGGAGACTTAGAAATGTCTTGTGTTTTGGAAAGATATTAGATACCAAACCCCAATTTATTAATTTATTATTCATTTTTACAGAAGCCCATGAGAAGAAGCCTGACTGCCAGCCGTGTTATTCACTCTGATAACACAGAGACTATAAATCTTAACTAACAGCTTCACATGTGAGGCATTTGATGTGTATGGGAACCTGCTGTATGAAAGAAATTAGCTGTAAAAAAAGCAGCAAAACGCCTATTCCCATGGGAAGAGTCTGCAAGACTGGCAATAGATCATTTGTTCATTTGGAAGACACTTGTTCCTCTAGTAAAACAGCAACTAATATTTTTGCTTTCCACTGCTCAGACAGGAAATATGGTGCTAAGGGCCAATAGACAGAGCAAATCATCATGCTAATTACACGGTCAGTAAACATTTGCTCTCCCATGTTTCCTAAAGGTCTGAATAATTCCTGGTTAGAATTCAGTAGTGGAACGAGTCACCTTCTTCCTTTCTGACGTAAATGCTCAGGAGATGTATCACATTTTAGAGGATATCCAGGTTAAACAGCCCTCTTTTAACAGGATGACCATGTCACCTGGAAAGGGTTGAGCACTACCACATTTAGAGGGGAAATGAGAAAGGTTTTGAAGTATCAGAGGAGTGAGGTTCTGAAACTGCCCCCCTGAACAGATAACAAACAACCAAATTTAAACAGCCTGATAAATTTACAAAGGGGATTGTAGAGCAGGTTGTGTGCCAGGAAGCTTTTATTTTTAATTGATAGATGACAAATTTCCTCTAGTCCTTCAATTTTCATATGTACGTCAAATTTCTCACACAGAAACATTTAAAATTAATCACCTGATGACACAAAGTGGCACGATATGGCAAAGCCTCTACTTTCTTGCAAAAGAAAACAGTATAGTTTCTATTAAGGCACAAAGATCTACTTGCTTGCTCTAAGTGTTGGGGTTTACTATACCTGGTCAGGCTCTGGAATTCTGACTACTCCAATATTCTTTTATTGGGCCACATCTTCATCTCTTCTGTCTTTCTATCAGAAAAAAATATCTAGTCCAGGAGCTGGATACAAAAGGAACAATGTCTTAGGTATCTGAATGGGCTTGTATGCTAAATATAGAGAGATACCTACAGATTCCTAGTAAACTATCTTCTTCACGTCCTCTCCATGAAAACAAGCTACTTCCCCATCCACACAGTGCTCAAATTCCTGACTGCTATTCACTGGATTAAGACAGACAAGTCATGGGATGCAGTTGTGTCAACATCAAAGGAAAAACAAACATTCAAGTGTTTTGAAAATGCTTCAGAGCGAAATCCTGTTTCTCATGTGCCCCGAGTGTAGCTTCATCCTCATAAATTTTAAGTAAAACAGCTCCCTAGTAGTATTCTGAACAGCACAATTGCAGACAAAATGCTTGGCTTCCACCCACTACTTCTCCATGCTCTCAACACGTGCCACCAATCATTTCCATTTTGATGTATAGTTGCTTTTAGTTCTAAATGAAAGGGTTCTGTTGCTTAATTTTAGGAAAAAATAACTGAATACTCACAAAGTGAGGAAGAGGTGGGTTAGATCCTGCTCTGGTACAGACTGCTTAAACCCCTTCTAGAATCAGTAGATCTGCTTCAGCTGACATCAGGAATTACCCAGCTCTGTACAAATTCTTCTTTCACACCTCTACACAGTTATATCTCAGGACTAATGTTCCCAGAGAAGACTCTACTTATTATTTAAGTGCTGGATTTTCAGAGACTTTTAGGACTAATCAACAGCAGTGTTGAGCATAGGAATCCCAAATGCATGGGTAGAGTCCAGGGTTCCAAACATCTTCCCAAATCCAGTCATATGCTGGTCATCCCCACGATCGGCATAGGCAGGGAGTGAGCAACACACCACTGAACCAGAGGCTGCTGCTAAAACCAGCCCTAAACAAGTCCAAGACACTGAATTCAATGGCATTATCTGCATCAGACTTGGAGAGGGTGCTATACCCATCACACTGTGACAACTACTGTCTTGTGTTATTTGAAACACACTCAAGGTAGTTAGAATGTTATGAGAGAGAAAAGGACATTTTTTTTCCTGGGCTTCTCGTTTGCAAGAGTTCGGGTGGAGATAACAGTAATTATTTAAGTGTTATTTTTAGCCATATTTGTGACCCTTAGGATTTGATAGCCTCTTTCCATTGCAGCAGTTTTACTGGTCTTTCATCACACACTTTAATGATTTTATTTTCACCTCCATTAACATTTAAATGCCTCTACAAGGCGAGCTACTCTCCACAGAAATAGAAGAGCCCCACAAATGACTGTGCATTTATAAGCACGCAGAAAGTACCAGAGTTTTCTCCATTACTCTGTCATCAGAGATATCTGCTCTAGGTTGTGCTCAGAGCATTAGCCCATGTAGCCTGATATGAGTTCATGAGGCTGGAATTCAAAACACTAACCAGCTGTGGGAACCCGGGAAGAAGGCTGTCACACTAAATGGTATCCAGATTAGAGCTGTGAGAATTTGGGAAAGCCCGTCTAGCAAGCATGATCTCTCGGGGGGAAGGGAGGGGGAGAAACAGTTCCCAAGTTGTTAGACTCATAAGCCTAAAGGAAACTAGGTCTCTCTGTTAGATACTGAAACTGCAAGGCTTGACTGGAACTAAATCTGTATCTGGGGATATTTTCCCAAGGGAAGAAATCCAGCAAATCATTTTCTTGAATTAAAATATAGATAACTACCTCTAGGATGGTTTTTCTTTCTGCAGTGCAGTCCAGGCCTGGATGCACATGATTCCCTAAAGAATCTGGATGTGGTAGAAACTGATGGGAATCACAGTCCAAAAGATGTGTGGATCGTCTGTGATACCTTGCATCTAAAGTAAGATGTGTCTGACATGCAGATATGCGGTTTAAAACCACCACCAACTAGATCTGAGTGAGAAGAATAACTACAAAGATCTGCAAGGAAGAGAAAGAATGGAAATCATTTATCACTTATCTACCCTACAACTGACATTCCACATGGTGGATGTGGAGCCAGGGGGAAGTGGAGCAGGAAATCTTTGTCTGTCCCCAGCTCTGATACAGTAGCTAACATGGAGGAATATCTTTACCACCAAGAACTGCAATACCTTTTTTAAGGTATTCCTTTTCCAAGCCTTGCTAAGGCATGGCATGCTTGAGGACCAAGCCCCAAACCTTAATTTGCTGCCTCTTTGTAACAATCTTTAAGAATTCTCTGAGAATGTAGAAAAAATAGAAACTTTCTAGACAATGATCATCTGCATCTTACTTTGTTTCCTTGGATCTAGCAACACTGCCTCACCTTCCCAAATGCAGTGCCTGTACACAGAGTGCCTGGCCAGCCAGAGTTTCAGGCAAGGAGGAAGCACTAATTCAGTTTTGGGCACATCCATCAGTGTCAATACCAGAAAAGTGATGCCCTTCAGGTGTTGGCTGTTTGGGGTATCCATCACAGGGTGGAAGAGGCCTGTTCAAAGGCAGAGATACCTCAGGAAGTGATCTTTTTCCACATACTCAGTTAGTGACCCTGAACACAGGAGCCACGCAGATGGTGTCAGATCCCTCCGAGACTCCAAGAACATGGCTCACAACCTGATTAATGTCACACCTGTAGGACTTGTGGGAGTAACTAATGACATGTGTCTAGAGAAATTCCTATTTGTAATTTCCCCCCTTTCATTAGGCACAAGTCTATTTATCTGCTAAACTTTGCTCCGGACTCAGAAGGGAAGAAAAAAAAAAAACCTGCAAGTGGTTCTCCTCTGTCAACATCTTAAGTGGTCTGATTATGAAACAAAACTATCACAGGGACAACAGAAAATAAAAAATCACAAACAAAAGGGGCAAGACACTTACAGGCTCCACTGAAACAACAAACCAAGGGAAGACAAAAGGGCACAACTTTCTTCTCTGTTAACTTCAATGATTGACAGTATTCAGAAAAATCTTGATATTCTTTTGGCTTCCAATATATTTTGTTTCTTCAACAGCAACAATAATGAAAACAGCCATTAGATGATGACTTGTTGTTATTGAAAGTTGGGGTTGTAATGAAAACTGGCACTATAGTCACATTTTGCTTTGCACCAAACAAAACCGCAAATTCTCATTAGTAGAGACCTTCTTCCCTTACTTTTTTCCTTCCTTTTCCATAACAAAATACTAGACAAAAAGGAACCAGAGTACAAAATGGTTGTTAAGTCTTTTGGAAAATGGAATCTAAGCACAACTTTGATAGCTTAGGAGATCCTCTTCACAGCAGTGACAAAAACCTAATTATCATAACTCACATTCCCACCTCCACCTTCCTACTTGGGAAAGTCCACATTCACTTGTGGGGATCGGCAAATTCTGGATGTCACCCCTGTTTTTAATACAAGCCCTGCAGAAATTTCTGCTTGAGTTACAAGCCTCAAAATTCCTTTTGAGTTGTTTCCTATGGGATACAACCTTGGATCCTGAAAGCTTTCATGCCTTGCATGTCCGTACAACAGAACCGGGCATCCCCGGATCAACCCAGGGCACCCCTCCAGTTGTCCAAGAGGCAAAGAATACAGATGCTGTTTTCCTGATGTTTTCTCCCCTTCTAGGTAAAAACACTACAAGTTCTTGCAGAAGCCTATCTGGCAGTCTGTCCTCACGCAAAACCTCCACTGACTCCCAGCACAGATGTTGACTACAGAAGGATGTACAGGATTAGGCTGCAAGAGATTTAACCTGAAGCTAGTTAAATATGACTCATGGAATTAGACATCAGTTACTGAACATGGGAGACAGATTAAGGAAGAAGTGGAAACTGTTTCTTTTCAGTAACTCATTTAAGTTGTCTTTGATTTAAGAGGTCTTTGACAAGAAATGGACTTAAGGGTTTTAATACTTCAGTCTTTCCAAACTGCAAGTGAATAAATCCAAAGGGCAAAGCACCCTGACCCCTAAAAACTGATCTGCCAAAAAACAGTCAAGATACAACATGTCTGGCCCAACATCCTCTCCCAGATTTCAGCTGTAGTACTAGAAAGATTCAGGCTGTCATGATAAAAGACAGTAAAGCAGCTCTTCTGGCTTGCTCTGTATCAGCTACAATGATTAGCAGCAAGTTGAGTCTTCTTGTGATACAGTCAAGACAAGTTCACATTTCAATTTGAAATCCCAATTGTAGATAGTTTTCTGCTGCCCAGTAAGTATTGCAGCAGGCTGTAGAAGCATCAGACAGGCATGAGGAACCATTAGGGTCACTACTGAGCAGAAGCAATTTGTAGAGTCTGTACAGAACAGCCAGTTTCTGCCAGATCTTAGTCAGGAACGATTTCCCAAGCTAAATAGACAAGTGGATGGGAACCATCAACATTTGAAAGGCTCCATCCTGCCTCTGTCCCTCAGTTTCATTATATCTAGGAAGATTCACTGGTTCTACACTTCCCCAGAATGTTTCAGGTGAGGTTTAACAGAACATGAACATAGCAGCTACACTCTAACAATACAAGGATGCCTCAGTCTGAAAATATTTACATACATCAAAGGGCCTGCCTAGTGTTTAAGTCACTTGAATTTTTAGCAACTGTTACACAAGGGGCTTTTTATTTGTACTTCTGCTTTTGATATTTATTTACTTATTAGCAAATAATTTTCATCTGTTAAACATTTGCATCTTATATTAGAAACATCAAAAGCTTCAGACCTTTGATGACATTCATCCCCATCAGTGCATAGCAAATTACAGCAACGAGAAAGAAAAATCTCAGCAGAGGGCATTCAAAGAAATCCAGCATGGAAGGCAGAAATGCATCTAGCTCCAAGTAATTATATCTTAATGAATAAACATTGTTCTCCACTGCTACCTCATGCTAAGAGATACCCACAATGCAGTCAACACAAGCTTAATTCTTTCCATTCCTCTTCCTTCCCTACGGCAGCTTTGTCACTTTTGTTACAGCCTAAGGTCTGCAGCTCAAATACCAGCCGGGTGTACTCAACACTGATGATGAGACTATGGAAGAGTTTCACCACCAGAAGCAAGATGCTACAAGGGAGGAGGAGGAGAAAATCTCACACACAAAAGGCACAAGTATTAGACACTGCCCAGTTTGCAAGATCCATTGTGCCACATATTTCTGAAAGGCCCTATGTATAAAGAGGCACATATTCCAACTACTGAGATACCATGGAAGGGGGGAAAGAGGCAAAATTTGTTACTTAAAAATCCTTCACTGCCTTTTTAAAAAATGAAGTTTCCATTAAGTAAGAAAAGTGCAAGATTTTTAACTACCTTTAAAAGATAGGTCAAGAAAATCAAAATGTCAACGACCTCTAGGTCCAACACAATATTAGAAAACTGGAAATGCTCCATTAACTACAAGCACAGCTTCTCTCTTCTGAGCAAAATACCTTAAATAAAAAGAACACACACCCAAACAATAATCCAGTCTCACACATAACTATGTTTATCAATTCAAAAGAGACATTACTAAGAAGTCTTCTAGGTGCAGCTGGAAGCTTGTCTCTGGAGTTCCCCTCGTGACTCCCAAAGGTGGAATGCATGAGGTAAGTCTTCACCTGTGTTAGACAGGGAAATATCTACATTTGTTTACTTCAATTAGTTCCTTCCTCCAGTAAAAGTGTTGTAAGTTCCAGATTCTTCTGAGCTTTCCGATGCACAAACAGATTTTCATTGTGCTAAAACAAGCCTGTATTTTATCAGTTACACATTGTAAGCTACTCCACAAGAAGAGTAGGAAAACTTTTCCAAGTTAGGACTGGTAAGCATCATTTGGATACAAACCCTCAGCAATAAAACAGATACAATCAGGGATATACACAGCATTCCATCTCACAGGTGTCTTATTTGCAGTTTTAAGACTTTGCAACATACATGGATGCCCATTTATGCCCATTGAATTGCTAGGAGAAATTTTGACAGTAAACCATTGAACTTTAAGGAGGAAAATATATAATAGTTTGCTTCCAAGGAACTAACAGGGTCACAAGTGCCTTCTCCCTCCTGCTCAGGACCTGCTAGCAGGCTACCTGTGGTAGTATTAAAGAAGAAAAGACTTTCATTGGTTGGGGTGTCCCTACTCCAACAGCAAGCTGGCAGATTTCAACACCCATGCACTGTCGTGCTAGTACAGACAGGGAAATAGTCTGCCACTTACAGGACCAGAGTACAGGAAGAAACAGACACTTGGGGTGTCCCTACTCCAACAGCAAGCTGGCAGATTTCAACACCCATGCACTGTCGTGCTAGTACAAACAGGGAAATAGTGTACTTACAGGACCAGAGTACAGGAAGAGACAGACACTTTATATGGGAGCAAATGGACCTCAGTGGTAAAAACAATTATCTGAAGTGGAATTTCCTTCATGGTTCGGTTACGATTCACCAGCACCACACATTGCTCTTCACTGGGGTGAAGACAAATATTTTAACAAAGCTGCTAATTTGTTTTTAACAAATTATTAGGTGGTTAACTTTATTTTTGCTCTAATAATTTGAGTGAAATAACTGTAATTTCAATGGAATCTTCTGTAACTATGTTTTACACAGGTTCATGCTGGCACTACAGTAAGATGAATGTTTGAATAGCAGCATCCTTAAAATTACTCACATTGCAAAAAATCTCTTAGGGACTGAACATCTCCTTCAGTTGACAATTAATGCAATCACAGAAAGGAGGAAATGTACGTGCCAAGGGATGGGAAAGAGGAGGCCTAATTTCTTCTGCAAAATTAACTCTTGAGGCTGAAAGAAAATTCAACCTGTTGGCTAGAATTTGGCTCTCTTCCTAATAAAATACCTTCCTAATCAGTTCAATATGTTAGATGTATATCAAACCAGGCCTTGCACCTTTGGGAAGAACACCTCTGTTGATTTTTATTTTTATTTAGGATGCTACCTAAAATATTTCACATAACTTGGGCCTTTTTGTTTATAAACCAAGCATATTACTAGTATACAGAAATAATACAAATAGATAGTGCCAAGTCCTAATAAACACCACCCAAAATCTTTTCCTAATTAGCAAGAAATAGTGAGGTGGCCAAGCCTGAAGTCAGTAAAAACCCTTTCACCAGAGGGCAGGGGAGTAATTCAGAGATGCTACATGTAAAGTGCTGAACTCAACTGGGGCCCAGGCTTATGCAAGTCAATACAATCTCATGGCAACATTTGTCTCTGGTGAAGCATTAGGATACTCATTTTTAAGCACATATTTAGATCAAATCAACATTTGAAAGAATTGACAAGTGTGTGGAAATGCTTTACCAAGCTAGGCTCAAGAAAGAACTCACTTCCATGAGTTACTCTGATTTTAGGCTACAATACAAACAGGAGCTGTCTTCAGATCCCCTTCCTGAAGATGAGGAGACAGGACTCCCAGCATCCTTCCTCCACTCCCAACCACTAATCCGTGTAGCTGGCACTTTACCACGGTCAAAAACCCCAGCACTATCTTTCTATTTCCAGCACTATCTTTCCACTTCACAGCCTGGAGAGCCAAGGGAAAGCAGGGAGGGGTTTTTGTCTCGTGAGTCACACAGCCTCCCGGGGCTGCTCCTTGGGTGGCACAGTTTACACACCGTCCCTGGCTCAGAGGATGAGCCTAAAGTCACCAGCCAGGCCTTTGCAAGGGGAACAAACAAAACTTTTACATACGCTTGGTCATATGGGCCCTGTGATGTTATCCAACATGTAATTAACAAGAGCAAGTTTTCTAAAGCTCAGACAGTTTGATTCCAAAGTAATTCCCAGTGGAAAGAATCTCCACTTCCACATTTCCCTGTTTTGAATATCCTTTTTGGGTTTTTTTTTGCTTTGGTTTTCCAGGTCCTCTTATAATTTATACCACCTACTCAGCAGGTTTCAGTGCAGTCAGTGAGGACTGACCACATCCATATAGCAACTCAATGCTCATTCCAATTATTTTCAACAATATATGGATTAGATTATATATGCACTGCCAGAAAAAACCATCTACCTCAGATTTAAATCATTAAGAATGACCCTCTGGAGACAATAACCTCTCCTAAATGTGAAAGCTACAGACAAATGTCAGAATGCTGTCTGGCCCAGGAATGTTTCCTCATAACAAGGCTGGTTTGTGCAATCAATGAGGCTGACAAAATCTCCAATACGCTCTCAGGGCCTGATCCAAGGCACAGTGAAGTTTGACTAGAGCTGTGTGGGAAACTTTTTTTCTGACCCATGAGAATTGTGGGGATTTTGAAAGGTTTTTTTCTCCTGAACAGGAAAGGAAAATTGAAATCTCAAATGTTTCCAACCTGAAAATCTCCTTGCATCACTCTTATAAAATAGGCAAGATTAAAAAGGAAAAAAGAAAAAAAAAAAAAAAAAATCAAACTCATTAAAATAATTTGTTTAAAGTGAAGGGAAAAAAAATGCTAAATTTTGTAATTAAAGTTAACATCTGCAAAACCAAAGACTCTGCATAAAGAAATCATGATTTTTCAATAGAAACATGACATCAAAAGTTTAACAATGCCAACATTCTGTTCTGAACTGTAGAGTGAGCCTTTCCTGCATCAGTGAGTTCACCTGGGCTATTTTGCTCTTTGAAAAAATCTATTGTATGTATGCACTCTTCATAACAAGTATAATTTATGTTCTAGCCACTGAAGAAGGATGAATCCTCATTGCACACCAAGAGGTAGAAGCCATTTGACACCAGGAATATGGAAAAAAAAAAAGTGAAGTAATACCTCAACTAATGGCAAAACATAACCACCACATCTTTTTCTTCCAAATTAATTATGCTTTCTTCTGCAAGGTGGTAACTGCCAAATCAGGTGTCTTACAGTAGACTTTTTCAGCTCTGAAGGTCTCGAACCCCTGCACTCATATTATAGCAGAAGCCACTGGATGGAGCTGTTATAAACAGTCTCACCAGCTGTGAGAGTGAGTCATGTTTAGTCTTCAAGAAATCTGCATTGTCATTATTTTTAAGACATTTCCAATGGGAAAGCTGTTGCAAGCAGCAAAGAAGGTTTCTCTCCATTTACAATATTTAAAGAGAGCTCTTGCTCAATAAGCAACAGAGAGCTGTTAGCTTTGCAGAAGCAGGGACTCTACAAAGGCCTAAGATATGACTGATGGATTTTGTATAACAACAGCACGCACTAAGAATACACTCTAGGTTTCCATACCACATTCATTTCTTTTGAGGAGAAACCATCTTGGAAGATCCTTAGTATGGATTATCATTCAAAAAGCTAAGCAAAACAAGACAACCTCCATTCCATGTAAAGTGAGGAGGAAATGTAGGAGCTGACATCTATTGCCTTACTGTTGTCATAAGTAAGTGGCAGTCTTCTGTGCACTAAGTGGTTTCTGCCAAAATTTGAGTCATTGCAATCCATAATTCTTAAGATTGGCGGTTTCCGGGACAAAACATCACTATAATTAATAGCAATATAGAGCTGAGGAGTTCCTCATTCCTTCTATATATGCATGTGTGCATCTATATAGCTAGAAAACAATTCTGAAAATCCAAGAACTAACAATGAACTGGGTGAAACAGCACCTGGGAATAAAGGGATCCTCCAGGAGGGCTTTTGAATTGACACTCTCCATCTGTAGCCAAATTCATTCATTCACGAGCAAACCCTCGTGCTCCACCTGTGACTTTGACAACCAGCACAGTAAGCTAAGCTCCATATTTTTCATAATAACTTCAAAACAAGTGCATGTATCAGCTTAGTCAGCAACCTGCCTGGGTATCTTCACCTCGTATCTCTGGCTTTCAGTGAGCTGTCAGGAAATTCAGGGTACCAGTTCCCTCATTTTTAGCTAGAGCCCAGGGCCAGTTTTGCAGCTGATCATTTAACCTCCCACTTTAAACCTCTTGCTGAGCGTGCCATGTTTTATATCATCAGCCACCTCTCCATAGCTATCATTTCAGCTCCTACAGCAAGCAAGTAAGTTGAGCAGCTCTCCCCATGCTTCCTGGACAAAGTAGTACTAGCAGTCCAGAGCTCCCCCAGCCCCTTATTCTCATGTCCTTGCAGCTATTCACACTTTCATACGTGCCAGGCCAATTCACCACCTTCTTTCCAAATCACCATCCGAATGCAAAGTCTCATCTGCTGCCTGAAAAGTTTTGAAAGTGTGCAGCAGATGGAAAAAATGCTTAATTTGCCTTGAATTTGTTGTATCAATGCTACACATTGCACTTGCTGTTAAAAAAAAAAAAAAAAAAAAAAAAAAAAACAAACCTGGGGAGTCAAACTGCACTTTCTTCTTCATGGGCTGTGGGTCAGGTGGGGTCCTCCAGGGCAAAGGTAAAACTGTGTCTCTCCTTAGAATAATTGAATAAATTAGCTTGAAGTTTCTAGAGGGTAGGGTGGGTCTGGTTAATATTGTTAAGAGAGCAAGCAAACAGCACAAAGGGAAGCTGGCAGGCTCCTGAGAGGAGCAGCAACTTGTTTACAACAAAGACATTAAAAAAAGAAATAAATTCAATATTTGTGGGAAGATGCAGAAGATTCAAAGGCTCCACAGGTACTGCATGGAATTAGCTGCAACCTCAGCCATCACCAATGACTATTAGAGATGAAGCAAGAGTGAAGGATATCAAATACACTGCAAGAATGTAGTCAGAGAATAAATTCATTCAAGTGGTCTTGCTCAGATGTGAGCTTTCTACACCATGGGGTGATGCACAGAGGTTTTTATTGCCACCTTTTAACAAAAACACAGCCTAACAAACTGAGTTTTTTGGCATCTTCCGGCATGTTTAAGAAATAAGTGGCATAGTTCTGCCTCAAGACATCATCCCATTACAGATGAGCTCAAAACACTGTATATATACAGACTATCATAAAAGTGTCAAAAAGCCATCAAGAGGTCTGTCCTGCAAGGAACAGAGAAGTTAATAAATGTACATTACTCAACAAGTGATCTGTTGTTCAAAACACCCTGGAAAATACCCTTTCATTAGTTTAGAATATCTAACTTCTCCATTCCTAGTCTTTATTTCCACCTATATATTTAATGGGCTTCTATACAAAAATGATGTGGTTTTATTCCCAACCTCCACGTTTATATGCACTAGATGTTTGTTTCTTCTTCAGAATTTTTTTGAGCAAAGCAAGCTGAAATAACTATATTGTTCTAATGAAGAGAAAATTTCTACATTGCTATCATAGCTTTACGAATATGGATATATATACAGCTGTTCATGCCAGCAAGAGCATGGAATTCACATTCAACTTTAAGACACCTTTTTTCATTGAAGGGGAAAATTAAATTTTTAGTATTTGATAGGCCTTTTTGGTTTTATTCTTTCTTTCTGTCTCCATACTGTGATTACGTGGAAAAGGATAAAGAGGGACAACCATGAACAATTAAAAACAAACAAACAAACAAAAAACAGAAACAAAAAAAAATACCTACAACAGGAAAGAAACAAAGTTTACAAACTTGAAATTCAAACTCAAAAGTTTATCACTAATATTTTAAAGTATAGGAATTTGTCCTCTCAACTTCTCTAGGAAGGAAAAGTACTTTGATTTCCCTTAATTTTGGAAGATCTATGTCTGAATCTGCACTATTAATACTATTATTATGCTTGTTACAATATTGATCATGACCAAGGACTCCACAGCTCTAAGTAAAATATACATACATGCATATATACACACACTAAAAATCATCTTTTTAGTAAAAAAATGGCACATGATCTGTTAGCTGTGTATCACTTATGCCTAACACGTGGTTTAATCGTTTATTGATTTTGAAAATAAAAGAGAACAGGAAGATTATGCATAAAATACACCAGTTTTATATGAAAACAGTCAGTCACAGCATTCTTCATCCCTGAGATAAAAGGGCTATTTACTTCCTTCACTCTACTTGTACATACCACTCACACTCTAGAGAGCTGAATAATGCAATGAATTTTGAAATTAAAACCACCAGTGCCTCTAATGTTTTCTAAACCTAAGCTCAGTTTTTTGGCAGAAATAAAAGATAACCCTGTTCTTGATGATTAATGATCAAAGGAGTTAGCTAGAGAAAGGATGTTTTAAGTGCAAAGTCTAAGCTTCATGTATTTACAGAATAACTACCCTGGTATTCTGGAGAAGAAAGAAAGTAAACCTGAGCCACTGAACTCTGGACTGCACAGGCTTGGCAGGGTGACCACAGTCTCATCTCTGGCTTTGCATCTACACCAGATTCATGATAAAATAACCTATTCAACACTGACTTTTCTGAAAGGGCACTCTTTAGGTTAAGTCCAAAACCAGGTATAACAGGTAAACTATATGAACTGAAAGAAAAAAAAAAAACAACTCTATTTTGCCTGTAAAACTTTCTTCAACATCCAAGCAGCAGACAGGCCTGGGTGAATGCACTTGCTCCTTTTATGCTGTTGGGAATTTTGCCAGCGTTCAGGATTCAGCCACATTTCCATATCGTCCCCAGATGCACCATCACGAGAACATCCCCAGGCATTACCTCCACAGCCTGCCCTAGGAACCAAAGCTTTCCACCAGTAACATCTCTTCATAATTCATCAACTAGTGAAAAAGGCCCTTACACTGAAATATTGCACAAGCTTAGTCCTGATTTAATTTAATATTGTGACTACAAGACCTGCCTCTAATTTACCATCTTGTAAACTAGCTGCTCAGAAGCAGCACGTGTTTTCCCAGGCTTCAGCTGCACTATTGCAGGCAACCCCTTCCCTGTTGTAATTTCTAGTGAGAAGAGGGAGGGGAAGGGATGCAGCTGGGAGGTGTCTGCCCACGTCTGACCCCGGGGCAGCAGCCGGCCTTGTGGGCAGCAGCAATAGCCCAGGAGGTGCTGGAATCCCTCTTCACCTTCTGGAGGGTTTTCACGGCGCTGCATGTTTGTGGTGCCACTCTTCTCCCCGACTCCTGCCAGCCCCATCCCTAGCATAGCTTGGGAACAATACACAAATGTGATTTCAATTAGGTCAATAACAAATTCATGAAGGTTCAGCCCTCACCATCTGTCCAAAGGTTTAGGGCTTGGATTTCCACCCCCCCCATCCCAATCTCCATTTTTTATGAATACAATTTGACAAAGCTATCTACATAACAGAGAGATCTAATGAGGTTTATAGCAAAAAAAAAAAAAAAAGGCAAATTAAGGCAGTTCCACTATTAATTCCAACCACATTGAAGCGTTACATAATTTATCACTTAACATGTACATAATTTAGCATGATTCAACATTCAAACACATTAAACAAAGACAGAAAGACAATAGTGAAAGCCTATTAATAGCTACTAATTCTTCCTTTACAGAGTTGTGTCTGTCTGAAACAGGAATCCCACTGAAGACTGCAGTTTCAAAAATGTAGGTACACTTTGATTTAGAGGCCAAAAAAAAAAATTGGTCAATACATCTCAAGCTAGAAGAACAGGAGGAATTGCATATTTGCAAATGACTGTCTCGAAACCTTTACTTTCTGTACACATACATATAGTCAGTAAATTCAGACTTTTAATTTAAATCTTGTTATATCCTGTCAGATACTTCCCTTCTGTTGCAAAGCACTTTCCAGAGGAAAAGGTCAGGCATAGGTCTACATAGACAACCAGTGCCCCACCCTATGGGTATTTTACATGTGGTAACTTCCACAACATTACATTTCTGAATTAAGTTGGATGGTTTATGGCTTTGGGCCTTCACCCACTTGCATATTCAGACCTTATTTCTATTCCATGAAGGGAAGGAAAAGGGTGCCATAAACCTGAATGCAGAGAGTCTGAGTGCATGCTTGCAGGGAGTTATGTAGGAGTGCTGAGTTCTGAATGTACATCCAAGGTTAAGTCCAAGCACCCAGCCCCAGGTGAGGTTTAGGTGGCTTAGCAGAGCCTGGGCCACTACAGCAACTGCATCAAAAATGTGGGTGAGGAGCAAGAGGGTGGGATGGTGATAGAAGGAGGAAGATCTTTCTTCTAACATATTGAAACAATTTATTGGAGCAGATTTAATAATTTCACTTATGTGGAAGGGAGTAAATTCATGTTAAACTTGCCACACTGAAGATAATGGAACAAGTCATGGGAAGGAAAAAGTTATGAGTTAAAGAGCAACAGGGGAGAAAGCAGCAAAATTATTTACTTTGTTTTAAGATACTCTGTAAGGTTATGTCATCACACTGGGATGTAGGGATGAGTAATTTATCCAGATCATGGATTTTCCACTCAGGATTTTTCTAGCTTTGTCTCAATTGATAGAAACTTAACAGTTCAGCATCACAGTTTTGAAAAATAGTGATTTTCTATATTAAGAAATAGTTTAACTTTTGTACTCTAAAAAGAAAAAAAGAGTACTTCTCTACATGTCAACCAAAACACAAGCTGCTTATTTCCCCACATTGCTCAACATCTGAAGCCCAAAAGGCATCTTTGCACACCAACAGAGCAATCTAGTAAGTGGGAGTATACCAGCCAGTAGAAGTCTTACAAATTATCTGCCATCTGTGAAAAAGTAAATGGATATCACCTTTGCCCTTCCATCCCCTAAAACAATGGTTGCACATAATCACAAATGGAGACAGATGAAGGTGAGAGAGCAGATGGGAGCAGAAACCAATTTTTCCACTACCAAATAATTAGCTCATAAGAGGAAAGGCTGATTTTATTTGTAATTACATGATTAACTCCAAGTTGTAGTTATATCATTCAATGCAAACATAAGTGATGAAAAAATAAACATCTAAACAGAACTATAAAATATTCAATCTCTAAAAGTATTCAGCATTAGCTGAAATTAGAAAAAAGCAGCTTTAGTATGGCCTTCAAGTGAATCACAACTGGGTGCAAACTGGTTTTGAAAACTTGTTTCTAGACCTGTATTTCAGCAATTTAGTAAGAGTGAGGGACATCCATTCAAAGCCTGCTCCAAAATCCATCTCCTTGACAATCCAGCACTAGTGAGTCATCCTATTTTGGACGAATAAGAAAAATTTGGAAGAACAAGAGCTGCAGCTCTGTGGTTTAGTAACGTATTCATGGCTTGACCATCCCTGGCATTGTGGAAAGAGAAGATGTAGCCATAGCCTGCCCCTTTGGTCACAGGCAGATCACTGAAATCTTACCCAGACCTACCTAGGAAGAGGAAGTTGGTATCAGACAGTTAACTCAGACCTTCCTTTGTTGGAATGGGAAACTCTCACACCTCTGATATCTTTCACAGTTATCTTCAGTAGCTACCAAGTAGAGTAAGAGTGGAATAACTTTGAGTCTTCTAAGAAGCCTGCAACCATAGCAAAGTAAAAAAGTGTTCCTAGAAACACCTAGTTCCAAGTTGTGTTCTACCTTGAAGCTTTTCTAATTGAATATTTCTCCCTCTGCACACTTTACATACTGAATATTAACCAAGGGGGGACTGAGTTGAAAAAAGTGAGGATTTTTAAATTATTTTTAATGACTGTGTGCTGGAGTCCGTGGGAGTTTTACCTTGGAATTTAGAGAATGCAGAACTTGGTGCTTATACTTTATCTTTAGATATCTCAAGCTAGGAATTCAATATTTCATTTTCTGTCTACTGACAACCTCTATCAGAAATTTCTTCTCAGTCATTGCTACAGCCTGCAGATATCTTTTGTAATGAATAAACATGTTTACATAAAACTGAAGATGTTTCACTCCACAGCACCACTTAAGTGACATTTATGACACCATTAGGAATTATTTGGCTTAATACTTTTTTTTGTGAAATGCGATCTTTATGCACAAAAAAAAAAAAAACCCACAAATTTAATTCAGTATAATAATTGTTGGAAGGCACAGAAGCCTGAACACCATCTGAAGTACTCTTAGATAGAGCAAGGCTAAGAGGAGATGTCAAGTCTGATGCGTGGTGGCACGAGGCTGGTAGTATATCCTCCCAAAATATTATTTGAATATCTTATTGACAGAGTCAGCAGAGCTAAAACAGGAAGTCTATGGGATCAACATCCAATTTTGCCAAGGGAATTTTGAAAGATTCATAAGTCCTTATCCAAAAGATTTAAGTCTGCTGGGTTTAAATCTAATGGCATTTGGATTGCACGATACATCTTCCTTCTGATAAGGCCAGAAAGTTAAATTCTTCAGCAAAACATTTTTTACATCATTTTTAACAGAGAGTGCACAGATATATGAAGGCATGAAACAAAGCTGCTTTCTCCTCAGATCTTCAAATTATTCAGAGTTCAGCTAAGTTCACTGAAAGAAATGAGTGAGGTTTTAGAATAATTCCCCTTTTATTTAAGGCTAATTACACCATTACCATCCTCCACTTAACAATACTTAAAAAAAATTAAACTGCCTGCAAACATATAGAATTTGCTTATGTGGAAACATATTGCAAATGACACTCAGAGAGTGGTTTTTGAGAGGGCCTGACATACAGAAGCTTCTGGCATGAAATAGAGCATAGGTTTTTCAAAGGAAGATTAGCACTCAGCAGTTTCTGAAAAACAAGCCATAGCTGAGCCTTTCTGAAAGTCTGTCCTTGATTACAGAAACTCAGTAAGATCAGTTCTGAGAAGGGAGACTCATCACAAAACACTTTGCTGCCCTGCCGTATCAGGATTTGGCAAGAACAGGCTGTGTTCTTCACTGTCAGGTTCAATCAGGACTAAACGAAGCCCAGGCTTTCAGTTAAGGTAAATGCTGAATTTTTAATATTTAATAAAAACACCCCATTCCTATCAACCTATTCTCTAACACAAAATAGCTTTGCCTTCAGAGTAAGAAGATAAAGAGCGAGTTTAAACTTTTAAGGGAATAACATGGTGAATTATTACAATGAGGGATTATATCCTTCACTGGTGTAAACTGGCACGGCCTCAACAGAGACCTGGTGATTAACATCGGGGCATGATCTTGTCTAACCTGTTCAGCACTGACGTGTGCATGCACTCTTGTGGTACTGCCCTCAGAATATCTAACATTGGCTTTCAGCAGGTACTCAAAGAGAGAATTTTTCACTTATTTTCTTTCCCGTTTAGTACATTACAATGAGGGATTATATCCTTCACTGGTGTAAACTGGCACGGCCTCAACAGAGACCTGGTGATTAACATCGGGGCATGATCTTGTCTAACCTGTTCAGCACTGACGTGTGCATGCACTCTTGTGGTACTGCCCTCAGAATATCTAACATTGGCTTTCAGCAGGTACTCACAGAATTTTTCACTTATTTTCTTTCCCATTTAGTACAAATTCCAAAAATCTCTTCTCTTTCATTGTGCTTTGGTTATTTTTGAGCACGGAGGCTTTGTGACGGCGGCAGTGGAAACTGAAGCTGTCTGGTAAGTCTGAGGTCAAATTTTGTGTAGGCAGCTGCAATCCAAGCTTCCCCACCCTGCCCTACCACTAACTTGAACTCTGACCTGCTGGGACCACCCCTTTGCTCCTCCAACAACTCAGTCCACATTTCTACTGAGTGAACACAGACAGCTTAAATGCCAAAATATCTATGTGTGAAAACATACACACGCACTGTCAGGTCTCTGTGACTTTTTCTGTTGGAAGATCACCAAGACCACCAAATGCATCTGGCAGCCTGGAATCTACTGATGAATCAAGTCACTTAGTACATGCACTTTGTCCTTGTGAACAAGTTACATTTTGGACTGAAGCAGTGATTTAAGAGAAAAAGAAAACACAGAGGAGCCACCACCACCCTGCAGCCTCAGACATCTACAGCAAGGCTCCCAAGTGCATCTCTAGATCTGTGGCAACTATGAAAATATTGAGCAGCTCAAATACCTGCCTACTGTATTCAAGACAAACTGCTGGGTGTTGAGCACTTGTTAAGTCAAGCCATTGATTCAGAGACCTGAATGTGGCTTTAAAACTTCAATTTCCTAGGGTATATAAATGATCAATCTGATAAGTCTCCCTGATACATGGATATTGTCTTCAGGAAGTTTGGAAATCTCAACCTAGAAACCTACAGTAAATTCTGGCCACTGAACATTTACATTACATGCATTACTTTGACCCTTGGGCTCATGACCAAGGTCAACCTCACTGATTTCAGTGCTGTAGCACTGTACAGAGACAATCAATGACCACCAGGACGGTTAAGACAGAGGGAGGGTGAGAGGATGTTTCATCATATTCATTTCACAGGTGGGAGCCTAAAGCACAAGGAAGGAAAGAAGGGGCAGGAAAGAAAGGAAAGATGCAAGTGATATATTCAAGGCCACCCAGGAAGACTACTGCAGGGTGAGAAAATGAATCCATGTTTCTCACTCCACCCCCATTCCCTCCTCTCCACATACAAGGCTTCCACTCAGGACTGTGAGAGAGTTTATATGGGTCAACGCTATTGTGTATGGTGGTTACCAAGAGGAGGCCATGTCTCCACAGCTGCAGAAGAGCAGAACTCAATTTGCAGCTCTTAAATGAGTCCAGCAGAAAAAAAGAACAGCATACAAGCAAGAACTCACAGACTCCCAGGGTTCAAGGAGGGAGACAAGAGCTGCACACTGAATCCTCAGTAAAGACCACAGTGAAAAAATCAGAAGCGTGGTAGATGAGCACTACCTGATCAATGCTGACTACTGCAGAATGGTGAGAAAAGGAGGTAGCCTAAATATTCACTTCAAGTTCAATTCTGATCATTTTAAAGAAAGCAGGATCTAACTGGGCTGATGACTCACTGTATTACTTTGGTGCAAGTCTCCCCAACTCTTCTTATTGACTAGATTCAAGCCATAAATACCTTGAGGCAAGGACTATGACCACATCTGTATTCATTTCACCCTGACCTGCAGCCAGTCACCACACTTGAGTTTGAACTTCTTAAGCCCATAATAGCTTATGCAACTAGAGGTTCAGTTTATTGCCCAAGTATTGCTTTGAAATAGGTTAAAAAAAAAAAATTAGCCACAAGAACAGGCAGGATGGTGGAGAGAAGAGACACTGATGGACTTGTCATCCTCCTTGTCTTAAATCCTCTCAAATGAGAAAGTTCTCCCATGGTTGACAGAAAAAGAGCCCAAGCATAGGATGTCCCCAGCCACACACAGGCAGAGGCAGGCACAGAAAGGAGCAACACAAGCAGAGGGGCTCTGCTGGAGAATCACTCACTGCCAGCATAGAGAGACCTGGGTGTTGGTTGTGCAGGTTCCTTGCACACAGAAGACACACCTTGTGGGTCTGCACGATGAAGCCTCAGCAACTGCAGCTTTTAAGGATTACTATTATGAGATTTTAAAACCCCTCAGGAAACAAAGCCAAAGCAACCTGCAAATTACAGAGAATTAATTGTTTCTTATTAAAATGCTGAGATAAACAGAGCAATCACATTATGAGATTTTAAAACCCCTCAGGAAACAAAGCCAAAGCAACCTGCAAATTACAGAGAATTAATTGCTCTGTTTATCTCATCATTTTAATAAGAAACAATCACATGAGCAAAGAGATAAAAGTGAAAAGCAAACTACAGAAAAATTCCTGCAATAAGAGCAACATGGCAATACATGTAAACTGGAAACATAGGAACCTAATCACAGCACACAAGTCTTGTCTGTACTAAGAACATTTTCACCAAAAAGGTGGTCTTTGAGAACAGTATAGTTCACAGAAGTGTTCCTCCACTGAAAAAGAAACAGGTTGTAGATAGACATGTTTCCTCCAGAAATATGAATTTCAATTAATTTTGTACTCATTTTTTTCAAAATAGAAGAATTACTGAAGTGTGTTAAGCCAACAGTTCAACAATTAAATAAAGTTTTCATTTTATCTAGATCATATGTCAGACTGCTTGAATTTTTGCTTTACTAACACTTCAGGTTTTTGTTCTGACTTACAGGCAAGTCAGCCTTTAAGATAATTTTTCCTTATGTAGGAAGTTCATCAGCTACACTCTTAAAGCACAAACAGACATTAAGTATTGCTACTTTATAAAGGTGTCAGCTGGTTCAAAACCTGTCAATGAGCACAATATCCTTCCAACATACACCTTTCCTCTACATCATTGACCCCGAAACTGAAAAAAATAAACTCTTTAATAATTACCTCATTATTTTCCTAGCCAGCAGTATGTCAATGTTAGTTCCTTTTGAATAGTCACAAAAAAAGCAAGTTTGAGAAAATCTGACTTTGTACTGATGTCACAGTAATGAAGATGGGAAGTACAATTTAAGAAAAAACAAATTATTTTTATAAGAATT
>NW_008620757.1:65432-80175 GCF_000691845.1 Merops nubicus | reverse complement strand
CTCCCTGCCATGGACCTGCGCGGGGTCAGCCCCACCGGGCCCTGTGCGGGGTCAGCCCGCCGCGCCCCGGGCAGCTGGGAAGTCCCAGGCCGTGTTGAGCTGCTGCGGGTTCCTGCTGGCCGCGGCCGGGAAGAGCCTCCGGGGACTCTAATCAGTGACGGGGCGCTGGCTGTAACAGTACAACTTAGATTTGGCAGAGAAACATAGCAAAAGGTGAATTTTCATTAAACGATTTCAATAAAGCTCAGCTAGACGTCCTGATAGACTTCCTGTTTGAACTGGGCACTGTGCGTGGCTTTCACTATCCGTGCTGCTGTAGTAATCCTTTAAAATACCACTGATATTTCTTCATGAACGGCTTTATTTTTCACAGCACTGTAGCATCACAGCCACGCAGCATTTGATGTAGAAAAAATGCACGCTTGTCCCCATAGGAGGTGATAGATCCATCTAACTGTCTGAAAGTAGAAGGGTAGTAGTTTCTAGCGGGCGGTTCATGCAGCCACTGCAGGCGTTGAATGAGTCTCAACCCACCTCTTACTATTTACTACAGCCAAGGCCTGACGAAGTCTAGACACTTAGTTTTTAAATGACTGCATTTACACAGATGAGAGCTGTGGCTGGATGTGTGCACCAGCCACTGATTTACTCGCATCTGTTACTGCCAAAAATCCACCATATTTTTTACATTACAGCCCAACAAAGAATGTATACAGCAACTCATGCAGATGCACTTGCATGATATTTTATCAAAGAGAAATACTTAAGAAAAGTAAACTCTGTGGCGAGTATGAACAGCTCTGTAGACCACAAGTGCAAACATCATAGCATGTCACAAGTGACTTTCCTTATGGTTCCTGGGTTGCCATTAGCTGACTGCTATATGAGATCTGTTTCTTGATCAAGAGTAACAGCAGAATGATGTGTCTGAGGGAAACAAGTAGATTCTTAAGACTTTTAGTAAAACACAGATGTCTAGTAAGCTTGGCAGAGTTCCACAAAAAAAAAGAAAAGAAAAAAAAAAGGAATATTGCCAAAGCAGTAGATTGTCACATTCCTCTATGTACAGACTCATTTTCTAAATGGCAATTTGTGAACACAGCATGGGGCCCAGCACAGCAAATGGTAATCTGGCTTCTATCTCATGGGGCTTACAGAAACCCTCAAAGAGCTGTTGGGCTCCTTTCAGAAGGCAAGACAAAGAAAAGTACTTTGAAATGTTACATTCCCAACAAAAGGTGAGCTAAAGAAGAGAAGAAAAAAAAAGGATTATAAATAAAATTTGTCAGTCATATTATATGCAGTATGTCACTTGACAGGTACCAAGGAAGATCAACTGTGACTGTTCTTTTCTGTGAAGGTCTCTTCAGGTTTTTCCTTTGTTCCCTTGCTTCTTTATACTCTGTAAAAGCAGCAGGAAGCTTCTCCAGAGACAACACAGAAGAGCATTTATTGAAACTTTGCAAGACAAATTAGGTCCTAATTTTTGCTGTGTCTTCTCCCCTTAAAGGATTTGGGATGCTGCAGAGGTAAGTCAATACCATGATTGAAACACTCTGCAGCTACATGAAAAGGAACTAAATAAATGTTTAAAAATCTCACATGGTTTAGACAGATGGGCTTCTTTCTAGTCCATCTGATCAGTGAGTGGTTTGTAGAAAAACCCTAATGAGATTCAGAAAATTCCTGACAAGATAGAAATGGAGACTCCTTCCCCAAATACATTGAAATCCAGTTTATTCAAGTTAGGAGATAATACCTACCTATTTTAGGTAAGAAAAATGTTCTTCCATTACTTTTCTGTATTGGTTTCTCAAATCTAGAGAGACTGCAGTGACGGCAGGTATCAGTCACGATAAGCACTAGGTAGTGGATAATGAAAAACTCGCCAGTGGAGGCTAAAAGAATTTTGAAAGAAAAGAAAAAAGGGAAATCCTAAAGACAACTAGAATTGATCACCTGATGTTTCAGCTTCCATCTATAGCTGTTATGTAGCACTCTCTTGACCTCATTTTAATGCCAAGGAGAACTCAGTAGCTGGTATTCAAATGTTGTCGTTCCCTCTTGACTATAAAAATTGCATTACTTTGGCATTTTATTTTTTTAATGATGATACCACCTTTCAGTCTGCTCCAGGTATCAGAGGAGCCCTGGGCTTGTCTTACAAACGTGTCTAAGTTATTGTAAACATTTATCTTTGCTGTATGTTCAGTGGTTGAGTCTCTGGATGTCATCCAAGTGAACTTGACCAGGTATTAAGCACATTGTTGGGTGTGAGGCAGGAGACACTCACATGTGAGGCCTTGAGATAATCATATAGACTGCAGCAATTTATCCTCTCAGCCAGAGGGAGAAGTTGGACATCCTTCAGAAAACCTGGGAAGTGAATGTTTATGATGTGCTTCACAGAACTCTGCCCTTACGTACTGAAAACTAAAGCAGTTTCCCAAAACCTACCTGTTGTGTAACCAGCTGTGATTTACTGAGCTCTGCCCTGGTAACGCTCGTGTTAGCGCACTGTTCCCAGGATGTCAGTTTTTGTTGGATTTGTAGGAATGTTCTCATTATTTCTGCTCTTACCTTCTCCTACTCTGGCAGCAACACATCAAAATGAAAAGCATGCTTCGCATAAATCTCCAGAGCATGTCACCAAAAGTCTGCAAAACATTTATCGGAGGTAGGCAGAAAGCACACACAAGGAAGTGATAATCACCATGGGGCTTTCTGAAATCAGGCAGTTTTGTCAGAAGTTAAAAATCCTTATGAATCTCCTGCTTGGGAGATTTTGGAAATGCCTTTGTTATACTAGAAATTAATGTATTTTAGGATGAACAGTGAAACAAAATCAATTGCACCTGTACTTTAAGCTGCCATTTAGTGTATTGTCGATTTGGTTTAAAACAGTAATCCAAATCAGGCTGTAAATGGCTGAACACCCAAAGTAAAGAGTTGGAAGATTTCTGGATATAAAAAAATATGTGTGTGTTCACAGAGAAGGAGACTCAGAAAAGATAGTGAAATAAACCAGGAAATTACCTATTTTTAACTATTTGAAATTTTGTCACATTTAATATCCAGTTCACAAATACTGGTGAATAAATATGTGAATTATTCATAATACACAGTAAATGCATACTTGAACTTAAATACATTTTGCAGTTTATGAAGTGAATAAATGCGATTTACAACACCTGCAAATTTTTATAAATAGAGGTGTGATTTGTGTATAACTAACATTTCTGTAGTCCATAGGACTTGCTGTTTTTTGAAGGTGAAAGTATGTAATGAGTGCTGCAGTAATTTGCAGAAGGTGGAGGAGTTGTCTTACACCTAAAAGCTGCTCTGTAGCTGTGGAGTTCATCACTGACCATTCTGCATAGGTTCTGTGTGGTGACAAAAACACACTTTAACCAAGTGATTGAAGAAAAATTAAAAAACGACTCTGTGCACGTGCCAATTTTAACAAAATGCCTTTTATACAATGGAATATTATGGAAACCTAATTTTTCAGATGAATTTATTTTGTACTTGGGTGAAAGTCCTGCTGTTCAGGATTGATCTGAACCACTGTGTCTTTCAAGCTGGGCATTGTAAAAGTTTTGTCCACATCGATACTGAGCTTTGACCTTCAGTTCAAAACTCATTCTGCAGCTTGACTGGCAAAAAGTGAGAACTTCGCGGCTACCAGTTTAGGCACTTAACAACCCTTAAGGTATATGCTGGGCTTATTATGACTTTCTGCCTATTTTTCTCTACATTTCTTAAAAAAAAAAAATTAATACATTTCTCTTGTGGCAAAAGTTTATGGAAATGGTACATCCACATCTGACTGAAGAGAAGCTCCTTTTCTGGATTTTGAACGTACCATCCATGACAACATACCACAGACTGTTAAATACATTGAAAAATCAGTGGCTACATCTTAGAAGGCACACACAAAACTGGTGGGAACTTCGGCCTTCATCTTTCTGTTCGACAGCCCCCATACCGACGGTGGAAATGGTGACATGGCCACTTCCCCTCACAGCAGTGTCTGAAGATTAATATCTGCCTGAGAAGTATTTGGGTGCTACTGTAACGATGAGTGGTCGAGAAAAACTGTGAATAAACTGGTAATTTTCTTTCTGGGGCAGCATTTAATGAGTAAAGTATAAACAAGCTTCTAAGCCCAGTGACTTAGGAGGATTGGCAGAAAAATACTGGTGATCACTGGTTATCACCATTTTATGTGCTGACAATGGAAAGATAGTACCAGGCTGTTCAACTCATGCCCATGTCACTAACATTATGTCAATAACATAAGAAAGACAGATTTTTTTTCTCCATGCTGACATAACCTTCCCCTTTCCCGGGGCCTGATGTGGAGGCCACATTTACCAACCTCTCACAGTTCTCTCTGAGACCTGTAAAAAAAATTGAACTCTGTTGATGAAAATCTGCCAAGGAATGAGTATTTACTGTGCATTATTTGTTATACTGTTTTCTTTAAAATTATCTCTAGACCTGAATAATTTCTGAATTACATATTAAACCAACATGTACATGATTTCCCACTGTTTCTTGAAGCATTTGGTTAATCATCTTCACACAGCTTTAACATCAAAACCAAAGTATACTCTCTTTTCGGAATGATTAAGCCAGGCTTCCCATAACATTTCACAGACAAGCCAGGTGGTGACAGTCTGCTAGCAGCAGAGTGTCAGGGGAATACATGTAATCCAGCCTCTGAAGTCATATAAGACTTCATACAAGCTGTGGGGAAAAAAAAAAAAAAAAAAAAAAAAAAAAAAAAAAAAAGAGAGAAAAGAAAAAAATGGGAAAAGGAAAAAGCGATCCAAAAGATGTGAAAAGGAACAAAAAGGCCAAGATGCAACTCAAACGAAATATAGGTTATTTTGAAGGGGTAAGTTTTATTGTAGGATCCATTGTTGGGGCAGGAATCTTTGTGTCTCCCACAGGAGTGTTACAGCATTCCTTGCTCAACGTTGGTGTCGCACTAACGATCTGGACTGCGTCTGGGCTCGTTTCTCTGATGGGTTCCCTCTGCTACGCAGAGCTGGGAACAGCTCTGCCGTTCTCTGGAGGAGAATACAGCCATATCAAAAGAGGCCTTGGGTCCCTACCCGCCTTCGTATTCATCTGGACGTCAATGTTTACCAAGCCAGCATCAAATGCTGCTCGAGCCCTGCTGTTTGCTGAATACGCCACCCAGCCCTTCTACGGCGTTTGCCCTGCCCCAGAAGTGCTGAAGAAATGCTTGGCCTTGGCTGCTCTCTGGTCCCTAGGGATTTTGAATGGACACAGCATCAAAATGGCTGCATGGGTGCAGACGGTTTTCACTCTGCTGAAGATGGTGGCCTTGTCTGTAATCGCCATTGGTGGCATAGTTCTCCTCGCTGGTGGGAGAAAGGAGAGTCTGGCCAGGTTTGAGGACACGTTCAGCTCAGAGGTCCCCGATGCGTCACAGGTTGCCGAAGCCTTCTTCCAAGGGCTGTATGCGTACGGCGGCTGGTGGTCCCTCAATTATATGGCAGGTATCTCACTCCTTTTGATTGCAGTCTGTGGTCGCCATTCTTATGTTCCTCATCTCTTCTTGGTAGAACTTGTCTCTCCTTCAAGACCACAGGGTCTGTCACATTTTACATGAGTCCTGTGTTTGTTGGGGCTGGAAGAAGTGTTGCTCCTCTGTAGGGAAGTTTCTTGCTTCTTGTGCAGTCTCTGGAGTCATACTGATGTTTCTAGAGGAGTACAAGAGAAGTCAAAATAGTTTATCTAAAACCTCCTGCATAAACAGACTTTTTTCATACCTTAAAAAGTTGCATTTCTCAGTGTGAGTGCATTTTAGAAAAAGATCAAGATATCTGTGCCAAACCACATGCATCTTTTTGAATATCTGTTTACTTACCCTATCCATGTATCTGATGACATGTGGCAGTAATAAATAGAGCAGTTTTTCATGAAATCTGCAGAGATAATGTTCATATGCACGTCACAAGTTAAATTAATAGTGTTTTATAGCATCATTGGATTTATAGAATTAACTCGTAAGCAAGTGAATGTTGCTGTTATATCTTTGACCCTATTTATCCATTGACTTCTATCACATGTAAAACATTAAATAAACTGTATGTGTGAAATGCATAACACAAAGTTCAGTGAGGAGAACAGTGTAAAATAGGGTTAATGTTTAAAAAAATGACTGTTATTATTACAATCCAGCTGTTCCAGAGTTAACAACATGATGCAATGAAAATGATGTTATAAATCAGCAAAGTATAATTTTGAAATCTTAGGATTTCCTTACAGGGAAGCGTTTAGCCTTGTAAGCCTGAGAAAATGCAAAATTATAGGCAAAATATTAATTTCTGTTCTGATCAGTTAGCAATAGTAATAAATAACATACATTGAGTGTCACAGCTGTTTAGACAGATGCAACCTATGCAATAATCCCCTTCTGAACTGAATTTCCTATTCTTCAACAATAGCTTAATTCCTATGAGCTACAGCTAAAGCATCAGGTGCCAGCTGCACAGCAGGACTGCAGTGAGGAAGAAAACAAATTGAAAGATAAATTTAATTTGGCAGCATAGATGATTCTCCTCTTCTGGTCTTGAAATTACCAAGTGTATTTCTTACATTTTGAATAAATCCCAATTCTATGATAGTTTGTATCTGAGTTCTGCCATTGTGCTCAATCAGTCCCTCTGCCTGTGTGCACTACAACCAGTGCTGGAGCAGGCTCAAAGCTGATATTCTGGGCAGGAGACAGAATAAAATCTGACTTTTCACATTTGACTTTTCACTTCTTCCCCCTTGTGAGTTATTGGTTGGTAATACTCAGGAAGTCTTCTGTAAAGGCTGAGGGAAGCGTGAGGGGGAGAGGGAGCAAAAGGGAAAGGATGAAGGAGTGAAAGAGACAAAAAGACCCTTTCTGACTAAGATCAGGATGAATTATTAGGTTTCTGGAAACCAACTCCATCTTTTGCTAGGGCTGCCACATAGCCAGGAACGAGTGCCAGTGCCTCAGTTGTTCAGCTGCAAAATTAGAAACAACTTCTTATTTAGTAGGAGTAGTTTTAAGCTAAGATGCCAGGATTAGCACTAAACAATTTTCCTTTGCCAGCTTTGCCTTCGCAAAGATAATAAAATAACAGCAGAATCTAGCTGGGAATGGCCCCCTTTTAAAGCCATTGCATTACTGCTCTTTTGTCAATATCTTTACTCTCTTGCCTGTTACTTTTTCTCTGTTTCCTGATATAAAGGCAAAGAGAAAGTTTTTGTGCAGAAGTAGGAAAATACACTCAGGAGGTTTCAGATCAGGACTCACAAGGTGATGTAAGAATAAATAATGTGCCTTTAGAGTCTCACATTTAAGCTAGAGATTTAAAAATATGGCTACTGGAAAATTTCCTACCACATAAATTTTCTAAAGTAAGTCAAACATGTTTAAACAAATCAAAGTGTTTAGTCCTTTTGTCATTTTTATCAGTCTATCAGATCTCCATCCATCCCTCCTCCCAAGATAGGTAATAAAATAGCTAAATAAGAAAAGAAAAAAAAAAGAAGAAATTGTTTAGTCTTCTTCAATAATAAACTATTTGAGAGCCACTGTAGAACCTCACAAGCAACATTAGCTTGGCAAACATGATTTGGGGTCTGGGCAGGACTTTGGCATCAGTCTTGTCAAGCTCTGCTCAGATTCACTCTGAAACACAGTTGCAGAAGCTACACTGATTGCTTTATTAGTCTTTTCAAATTGTATTTTTCAGAGGAGATGAAAAACCCTAGCAGAAATATTCCCTTAACTGTGATGACTGCTGTTCCTGCAGTGATTATTTTTTATTTATTGGTGAACATCTCCTATCTGACTGTCCTCACACCCAAGGAAATTGTTTCTTCAGGTATGGTTTTGATTTTTTTTTTATTAAGAAGTGGTCCATTAGTGTAGCCATCTGATGTCAATTTACTGGGTTACTTCTGCTCATCTGACTTCACAGTTGGGAAGTTTTGAGTTTCATTTTGAGTTTCATTTTGAGTTTTTAATGGAGAATTCTTGCTTAATTTTACTGTATGACATAAATTGGGCTGAATGCAGGCAGATGTAATTGGGTGTTGAAATTCACAGTGGCTTATACCTGTGCTGTCTCAAAAGAAATCAGAAGTGCACTAAAACCTGGAAAATCAAGTGAAGATCAAGTCTCTGTTGAGTAGGGGAAAGGTCTTTGTCTTCCTGGAGTTTTAATCCTCTCTCATCCTTTCAGGTTAAAGCCTTTACTTTTAGGGGGTGGACAAGTCTACCAGGATAAGTAATATGGAAAGGACTACGGACACAAAAAGGTGCCATCTCCTGTGTGTTGGGGGGGTTATTCCTGACAAATATTGTGATTCCTTAGAAGAGCCATATACAAAAGTCAAAAGTATGGAAGCCTTTCTCAGATCCTTTACCAATAAGCTAGCCATGAAAAGGTTCAAGAGGAGCTGTATTTCTCCTTGATTGTCCAAGCAACATCTTTTAAATACCACTCTAATGAGACTGAGCTGTCAGATCTTGCCTCTAGGAGTGACAAAAACCATACCTCATTTTGGACAGATCAGTTTGTTTTTTTTTTTCCTGTGAAAACAAACAGCTCAATGACATAAATGGGAATGGTGAAGCTGTCACTCGGCAACCCCGTATTATCACGCAACAATTTGAGGCTGTCTGCTGGGAGAGATGCATACATTCTGCAGATTCATCTGATGATGAAAGGCAGTGAATACCAGAGTACCTCTGCACAGCAGCTGCCCAGCTGGCATGAGCAGCTCCAGACATAGCAGAGGAGTTAAGCCTTAAAATTACAGCTGTTGTTTCAAATGTTGCTGTGCATTGCTGGGATTCCTGTTCTTTCACTGTATTTTTTGGGGGGTTGTTTTCTCCATCTCCAAATAACTTCCTATGCTGCACAGGTCACTGCAAGACCTATGTACCTCATGGCAGTTTTTTATAGACCAACTAAATATTGGTCATTGCTACAATACGGGTTGTTGCTGATTTCCACACAAAACTGAATATTGTTTGTTCAGAAATAATCTTTCATGTTTCTCAGTTCCATCCAATGTAAAACCTCGTTAGTGACATGCCCGCTGACCCATCTCTGCACATGCATGCACCCACATCACATGCGTGACGGTGCAAAGCTGGGAGGGGTGGCTGACACACCAGAAGGCTGTGCCGCCATTCAGCGAGACCTGGACAGGCTGGGGAGTTGGGCAGGGAGAAATCTAATGAAATACAAGAAGTGCAATGTGTAGAGCCTTTTCTTGTGAGAAAGAACAACCCCATGTACCAGTAAAGGTTGGGAAATGGCCTGCTAGGGAGTAGCACAAGGGAAAGGGACCTGGGGGTCCTGGTGGGCAGCAGGATGACCATGAGCCAGCAATGTGCCCTCATGGCCAAGGCCAGTGACATCCTGGGGTGTATTATAAGGGGTGTGGTTAGTAGGTCAAGAGAGGTTCTCCTCCCCCTCTACTCTGCCCTAGTGAGACCGCATCTGGAATATTGTGTTTAGTTCTGGGCCCCTCTGTTCAAAAAGGACAGGGAACTGCTTGAAAGAGTCCAGCGTAGAGCCGCAAAGATGATTAAGGGAGTGGAGCATCTCCCTTATGATGAAAGGCTGAGGGAGCTGGGTCTCTTTAGCTTGGAGAGGAGGAGGCTGAGGAATGACCTCATTAATGTTTATAACTATGTAAAGGGCAAGTGTCAGGAGGAAGGATCCAGGCTCTTCTGTGTGATGTTCAATGATAGGACAACGAACGACGGGTGCTAGGTGGAACATAAGAGGTTCCACAGAAACGTAAGGAAAATTTTTTTCACTGTGGGGTGACAGAGCACTGGAACAGGCTGTGCAGAAGGGTTGTGGAGTCACCTTCTCTGCAGACATTAAAACTCACCTGGATGTGTTTCTATGTGACCTGCTGTAGGTGGTCCAGCTCTGGCAGAGGGGTTGGACTTGATAATCTTTTGAAGTCCCTTCCAACCCTTAATGTTCTGTGATTCTGTGGTATTGGCAGTTTCCTCAGAGCAGTAGATCTTGTCACCACTGTGGTCACACCGGGGACTGGTGCGTTCATTTTCGTTCCCCATGTGGCCTTGCCCGTGTGAGTACATTTGTGACTCACAGCAGTGAGATGCAGCTTGCTCCCACTGGACAGCCCATTACCGTGGTATTGGTCCCAGCAGGTTTACTCAGCTCGCTCTGGCAGGCAGCCCTCCTTCCTGCCCCCCCCCAAAAAAAAGTTCTAGCCCCTGAATTAAATACCCTTAGGATTAGACTAGCGATGTTTGACTCCTGTAAGAAAAAACAGGCATTGCTGGTAAACAAGAGGGGTTTCTTGTACATTAACATTAATTTCTGTTCGGTCTGTCAGTAATTCAGAACATGGTACTTACACTACACTAATGTTTTGCTTTCTTGCAGTTGCTGTGGCAGTCACCTGGGCTGATCGAGTGATCCCCTCTGTTGCCTGGATCATTCCTCTCTCTGTTGCTGTCTCAATATTTGGTGCCCTCAACAGCAGCATGTTCACTCTAGGTCGTTTAAGCTATGCCGGAAGTCAGTCAGGACATTTACCCGCTTTAATATCCATGCTTAACGTCCACTCCTGTACTCCAGCACCAGCCATGATTTTTTCAACTACCATTGCATCCATTTTTATCATCCCCTCTGACCTTATTATGTTAACAAATTACTTTGGATTTTCTGCCTGGCTTATGATTGGATTGACTTGTGCAAGCCTGATTGTACTTCGATACCGGGAACCTCACCTACATCGACCATACAAAGTAAATGGAAATAAGTTACAGAATATTTTCACAGGGTTTTTTTTTGAGTCATGGGCAGCATGAAAAAGTTACAGAACGAGTGCAAGTCAAAAGTGGAAAGTCACTACAAAAATACAAATACTAATCACAATGTTTAGAGCCTTATTCAAAACCTTTACTTCACTGTAGAGGGAAAAGAAAGAAATGGGCTCTGCCCCTGAGGGCTTGCACTTGGAAACGAGAGGTGGGCGTATGCAGAATGGGGGAGGTCTGCAAGTGACATAAAACCCTACTAGTGTGGAGCAGTAACCAGAATGGTGTGAGGTCCAGGCTGGTCCATGTTCATTAAACCTTGATCTACTCTCAGTCTTTCCTGCCACAGTCATTAAGGGTAGGTTTAATTTCCTCTCTCTCTGGTTGTCAGAAAGCTGGGTTAGAAGCGTATGCTTGTTGTGAAGGCTTCTCCCAGGCACCCAACCCTGAGCTTCTTTTAGGAGTCCATAATATCGTATGTGGACAATTGGTTTTCAGGTACTGCCTGTCTCTCCTCCTGGATAACAAGAAGGAGCCTGAACAAGTATTTTAGGTATGATGCCTATTTTGCAGTCAGATGTGTCTCACTCTGGGTGAGATAGCATCAGTATGAGAAATGGTGCTGTAGTGTGGCAAAGAAGGCATTATCACTCATAAGAATGACACATAAAATCACAGTTGGTCAGTTTGTTTCCTAAACCAGTTTTTTTTCTTCCTCTTGCAGGTGTTTCTACCGGTTCCATTTGCGATGGTGGCAATGTCTTTCTTCTTAGCTTTAGCTCCCATCGTCTGGTCCCTAAACCTGCAATACGTTTATGCGTTTCTGTTTATGTTGGGAAGTCTTTTTGTTTATTTTCCCTTTATACACTTTAAATTGCATTTTGCATTTCTAGATAAAATTACTTGCCACTTACAGCTCCTGTTGGAAGTTTCTCCTTCTGATGGATCTGCAGAGGACAACTGTGAATAATGGGAAATGTTCAATCCCAGTACAACTAACAGCCAACAGAGGGTTTTGCTTAACTGAGATTGTAGAAGGTACAAGTTAAGTGTGAGATGTGTGTGTATACCTATATAAACGTATATTGCATAGGTGTGTATGCATACCTCTATATACATGTGCACTCATAGGTGTATATATACCTGTGCATATTTGCACATATATATATGCATATGTATGTATAGGCATTAGCAGGAGTTAGTGTGTATATAGTTTTTAAGTGTCTGTGTGTATACGTGCATACATATATACGTAGGTATATGTGTACTTATTTAATAGGTGCAAAGAATCTGTCTTAAACTGATAAAATCTGTAAAGTGCTCTCTCTTGCTCCTGCAGACACAATTCAGGTGGCAAATATTCTTGAAATAATAGAAATAAGACCAAAGTACAACACAAAAAATTGTGTTATCATATAATAAATCAGGAAATACATACTTAACAGCATCATTATATAGCTATACTTTTGATCTCCAAACTAAATTCTCTGGATTACCTTTAGTTCTTAGTAGCTTGTTTATTAGAACTTCTAGTTTTAAGGGCTTGATACTTCTGTTCACCTTCTACATGTTTTGTCTGAATTTATTTTTAATAAAAATTTTGAAGAACATAATAAAATTGGCTGAGACCATTTTTAATCCCAAGAAAACCATACATGGTGTGCCTTATCTAGTTTAGAACAACATATACAAATTCAGGGTGAAATCTTGCAAAGCCTAAAATAAGGCAGTAAAAATAATTTGTCCTCTTTGTGACGCCAAGAAAACTAAAGCTATGGGGTTTACTTTACTAAATTATGTACATCTTAGCATTAATATTACCTTATTCCTTGCTTTTTTCTCAGTGTGATTGAGAAATAAGAGCATTTTTAGGCCAATCCCCTCCAATGTTATTGTGTTTATGAAAGCAATAGAAATAAATTATTTTTTTAGTTTGGTAATTTGGTTATCTTAAATTCAGTGAGTATTTAAACTTGAAACCAGAGATCCAGTACACAAGGAACATCACACACTTAGGTGATTAATCTATGAATATATGCTGTTATTTTTATAATTCTGATAAAATTACATGTGCAAAGTGGTTTTTCAAATCGTTAAAGCTCAGTAATCCAACCAGCAGATGGCTCCAGAGTAACATTTTATACAGTGATATTCTGGGGTGCTGGATTTTGTATTGATGAGAGAAAGAATTTTACAGAGCATTGTATTACAACACTAACAGTAGAATGAAAAAAAATCTTGCTAGAAGATTCAATTCTCTGATATATCAGAAATTTAGAGGTCAGAATGATAGATATTTTATACATAGCTATTCAAACTATAGGGTACCCACCAACAATGATGGGATCCAACTGAAGGTTTAAAAGGATTTGACTTTGCACTGAAACGGGCCCCCAAGTGAAAACAAGTACATGAAGAAAGTGGCTTTTCTCACAGCTGGTGACATACATGGAATGAAAATTTGAAGTAAAAATGAGGCTTTTAAAAATGCTGTAGGAAGAAAAGGCCATGCAGGTGAAGAACAAAGTGAATATAGCTGAGCTGGAGAATGGATACTGCTGAAAGCAAGGCAGGAATCAATGTTTAATTTCACTCAGTATTGCTATCAGAAAATTGTTTCTCTTGTTATTTAAATTTTAAAAATTACAAGACAACAAAATTTTATAGGAGTGAGATTTTTTTAAGAACGGAATTCTAGTGAGTATTAAAAAGAGGGAAGGATTTTACTTTGACTAAAGCAGCAACCAGTGACTTGTAAATGCAGGTGTGCAGATTTTCAGCTGACTCGATCAAGTCACTTAATTAAATCTCTGTTTTAATATGGAAATAAAAATGGAAGTAATAAGAAAAAAAATGTGTGTGGAACAACAATACTGTGTTGAGGCCACGTGGTTAGAAAAAGCAGACATCAGGTGAAGGTTGTTCTGTTGGATGCATAATTTCTATGCCATTTCTTGTCAGTAGATCTGCTTGAGCTCGTTTATACACTTGAATTCCGTAAGAGGTTGGGTACCTAGTGAATACTTGTCAGGGTATGTTGGGCTAAGTGGAGCATGTGTCTGTTAATTATATAAACTTGAATTTAGAGGTTTAGCAGTTTCAACAAATAAGGGAACTTAAAAGTCACAATGAAAGGTAGTATAAAATAAATTGCATCTATGTATTTTTATGCAATATGAAGTAGATATTTTTTCTTTCAACAAAAAATCTAGGAAATGGCATAAAACCAGGCATGGACATACCCCAGAGTTTCAGTGGTTATTGCCAAAGGATAAGCAAAGACAGGAACAGTTAGAACGGGTCAGAATTAAAACTGCCCATGGAAACTTAACCTGCCCGCTCTGTGAAGGCACCTTACAATATCCTTCACTTATCAGATCATAAACTATTCTCACAGTATACCCTTACCTCATTTATTGGATAGAATGGATGGTGCCCAGATAATTCACTATTTTCTTCCCATTTCATTGTGTGACCTTGCAGTTTATTTATCACCCTCGGCTCAGGTGCTGTTCTGGATAGATGTAAGAGGCCTACAAGAAAGCTGGAGAGGGACTTTTTACAAAGGCATGTTGTGATATGACAAGGGGTAATGGCTCTAAACTGAGAGAGGATAGATTTAGATTATATGTAAGGTGTTGCGTACCAACAACGCAGCGACCTGGTTCAGGAAATGGTACGAGAGCCAATCCCTGGCAACTCGGACCACATGCACATTCACATCAATTTGATGAAGGGCAAATGGCGTTTATTCAAGTTAACACAGCCTTATATAGTTCTGGTTCACAGCGTCACTTCCGTCTGCTTTCGTTACAGGTTAAATGTTATTAGCAGCCACTAGAGGGGGGTGTTCCCTAACTTTCCGTACAGTGCGATATCTTCCGCACGCCCGACCCTAACTGCAACGTT
>NW_008620757.1:36650-64344 GCF_000691845.1 Merops nubicus | reverse complement strand
TAAAGACCGGCACATGGGCTTTCTCCGCAATGCTGGCCGACCCACATCGCCGATTGGGATGGGATCGCCCATTTATTGTTCAGTCTATTAGGCTTAACAACCTCTGTGCAGATATTGCCTTTCTGCCTCACCAAGGTTGCACTGCCAATGCATTTGCCTTGGCCTGTGACCTGACTCAGAGTGATTCCCTTCCGAGGGGTGTCCCATTTACATTGGTGTGGGTTTATTTCCGTTGAGTAGTCAAAAGAAACATTAAGGGCAATGCCCTCATAGAAAGGGGGTGTTGCATCATAACACAACCAGCATGATACTGTAAGATTCGGGTTCGATTGGTTCAATGTTAAAAAAGTAGCATTCAGCATATCAAAAAATGCATTATAAAGAGCGGGTTTGGCTAAAAGCCCTGGTGGGGGGGACACCCCACCACTTGTTGCGTACCAACAATGCAGCGACCTGGTTCAGGAAATGGTACGAGAGCAGGTCCCCGGCAGCTCGGACCACATGCACATTCACATCAATTTGATGAATGGCAAATGGCGTTTATTCAAGTTAACACAGCCTTATATAGTTCTGGTTCACAGCGTCACTTCCGTCTGCTTTCGTTACAGGTTAAATGTTATTAGCAGCCACTAGAGGGGGGTATTCCCTAACTTTCCGTACAGCGCGATATCTTCCAAACCCCAGACCTTAACCGCAGCAGTAAGGAAGTTCTTCACTATGAGGGATGATGAGACACTGGAACAGGCTGCTCAGAGAAGTTGTGGATGCCTCCTCCCTGGAAGTGTTCAAGGCCGGGCTGGATGAGGTTTTGAGCAATGTGGTCTGATGGAAGGTATCCCTGCCCATAGTGAGGGGGTTGGAACTAGGTCATCTTTAAGGTTCCTTCCAGCCCAAACCATTCTGTGATTTTATGATTATTAATTTCTTACAGACTTTTCTGTGGTGTTCCTCATTACAGCATCTGAGCAATTCACAACCAACCACTGATTTGTCTTTACTCTCGTGAGCTGAATCAGTGTTGTCATCTCTACTTTGCAGCAAGTGAATTAAGCTGATGTAAGCTGATGTGTAGGTTGCACAACAAATGCATTTTGTGATATTCTGTGAGCTCCTTCAATTCAGATCAAGCACCTTTATCCAGAATATTGTTGGAGATTCAGACCGAACTATGGATGTTTGTCTCAGGAACCAGGGCAAAGAGCTAGAGAATTGGTGAACAAACACCTTGTTCAGCCCCTACATACAGATTTCAGTTCTTCCACACCTTAGATGGAAACAAAAGAAGCCAAAATTGTTCACGATCTTTGAATGCCTAAGCTAAGGTATCTTGGACATGATTGTTCATAGTCATGAATAAATTCAGAGTGCCTATAGTGTCCTGGAATTAAGTTCCAAGAACTGTAAAAATGAAAGATGGACAAATTATCACAGTCACTTTGGTTTAGATGAGCATCAGGTCTCCTAATCTCAGCTTCTGAATAACAGTGGGTAGTTGGAATTCCTTTAAGATATACAGTCTATGAAATGTTAAATCAAAACTATGAGAGTTTAAAATTCTACCAAATCAAGCCATGAGGATTCAAGATGGGGCAAGAAAATCAGGAAAACAGAACTAGTGACAATTTTTAAGAATGCTGGTTTAAATTATTCCAGTATGACCTTTGAATTTTATAGGGAAAGAGAAGTTTGAATTCTTTTAGGCAATATTCACATTCCTTAATCCAGCAACCCTTCTTCAAGTGCCACCTCATTCACTAGATCAAATATCATTTCTAGAGCAAATGAGAGATTAATGCCTCACATTTAGCATCTTCAACATAAACTGTTGACTTATTCCCAGATCTGAGTGAGATACAGGTCTTCTGAAAAAGAATGCACTCATTAAATGACCTGTTGTTTGGAAAGGGACTCACGCAGCTGAGCTGACTTAGTATTATAGAAGCAATCTCAAATATGGTGTTTCCTGTCTGCTGTACATGAGTCACTCGATGTTCCCTTAATGCAGCCTTTCTTTTGCCTGAGTGTTTTAGAATCCTAAATCACAAAGCAGCAAATGTGGTGTTCAGTTTAGCTAGATTTCCTTTTGTTGCTGGATCATTCCACGTTCCTAAGCACTAGGCATAAAGGAACAGAATTCAAATTTATAACTCACATTAGATACTCTGGCCAAGAGCAATTCAATATTTTAAGATTATGCCTTGTTTTCAGTGACACTAGTTGGTCTCAGCTGCTTTCCTACTTGAACATATCTCAGAAAATTCTATACAGAAGTGTGACTGTTTTAGTACTAGACTATATCAGACATTTTTTTAAAGTTTAAATTTATTTATTTTACATTTGACTTCATAATTCTTTTAAGCTCATGCATACTTGCATGTTTCAGAAGGTCAGCCTTACAACAAATAGACTTCAAATGTGAATATTTGTTTTTCAAGACTGTAGAGGCCCAGTTTGGCATGCAATGTCCCTAGCTGTTTTTCTAGGTTCCTAACACAATGTTTATAGAATGTCTGCATTACTTTTTTTTTTTTTTCCATTATCTCCATAAAAAGACAACATGAAAAACCAAATTCTAATCAGCTTTATTTTAAAAATTACCTGTAGTTATCATACATCATGCTAACTCCATATGTGCTGACTGCTTTACAAAAAGATATAATTCTGAGGCAAACCCCAGAAATCATACAGAAGAAATTTAAAAAACCATCAATTAACTGATGTTCCTTTTCATCATAATGTTAACAGTGATTTGAATAAAAAGATAATCGATTAATGATAAGCAGTTGTAAATTTTTATTTGTGCTTTAATGTGGTGATTTTTGGATGGAGTCTCTGGTTTACACGGGGGAGGAGCTGCCTATAGTTGTTAGGCATGAAGGGTCTCAGGCCTTCTGACTTCTAATCTTAGGTTTGATGTATGCACTCTGTGGTTTGATATGTGCACTGTAGGCGTTTCTAAGGTTCCCCACATCTCAGTTTCCACACTGTTTAAACAGAAACAACAAAAACACTCGTGTTTTAACAACTTACAGGCCAAAGTTTTCACTTGTCACCTTCTCTTCTGGATCACAGTCAGAATTATTGTCATTGCCTCTGTGGCTTATTCCAAGTTATGGGGGACCCTGAGCATTCCCAGTTCTTATTGGCTTGATTTGGAGGATTAAGAGCTGTATGTGCTTTAGGAACTTTCAGACTGTTTCTATTTTACTTTGGAACAGGAATTAAACATTTTAAAATCAATGGGTTTGTGTAACCTGTGTCTGACAGGTTTAAAGGCACCATTAAGGTTGATTTTCAGTAAGTCTTGCAACACAGGGGAACTTTTGGGAGAGCAAAAGACAGTTAATAAGCCAATATTTTAAAAGAATAACAGAGATGGCCCAAATAATTATAGGCTTGTGACATAAATCCTTGGAAAAATAATGGAACAGCTAATACAAAACTGAAATAATAAAGTATTAAAAGAAAGTAGCATAATTAATGTCAGTTCACTTGTGTTTATGGAAAATAATCCTATCAAGCCAGCTTCACATTCTATTTTCTGTAATTTTTGTTGACTAAAGGATAATAGTGTTAATATATAATACTCAAACTTCTTTACTTGAAATGAGAAAAGTCTTATGAAATATCTGGGACATGACAGTATCTACAACACACATTATATGCTTTAGAAACTGGCAAATGAGATCTCAGTTTAACCTGTGAAAAGGAGTCTCCAAAGCAGCCCCACAGAGAGCAGACCTTGGTTCTATCCTTTTTCATGTGCCTGTCAGTGGTCTGTCAAAATGTTGCTACTACTAAAAGGCTTTACACCTGACTAAAATGGAAAGTAGGAAAAAAAAAATTAAGATGACTGAGCACAGAGCCAAAAAATTCAGGATTCTGTGATTGGCTGTGCAGAAGCAAAAAATGTAATTTGCAAAAGTTATGGTCATCTCTGTGACAGCCAAAACCACTGCCCCTTTTCTGATGGCAGCACACTATTAGATCAGTTTGGTTGTCGGTGACTATGAGAAGAGGTCCACAGCTGTGAAAGGTCATCTGGACTGAGTTTCAGTGAGATCCTCCTTCTCTGCGCTGCATTGACAGCATTGCGTAGAGCTTTGGAGAACAGAGCCAGTTCTCTCTCCACAACAGAAGTGGCTGTGTTTTTCAACAGCAGACAGTGAATGATGCAAAACCAACCATGAATGATAGCTGCAACTGGGATATTTTAGCTTAGCCAAATGGAAACCCTTTGACTTGATGCAGAGCAAAGTAATACTAATCAGCTTTTTAATTTAGCAGATAAAGAGACTACAAGATCTTGGATCTTGAAAGCTGAAGCAATTCACATTAAATATGAGGTGCATATATACATTATTTTTCCAGACTCAAGACATTCATTTGGACCATGTTAAAAATAAAAATATATTCAAGAAATATAGGAATAACTTCTATTTCTCCCAGGTCTTCTTAATCCCTTTTTGCAACTGCTAAGTTGCAGCCTTTGACATAGTTTCCAGCAGAAATTTCTGTCAAAGCTGTTCCTATCAATGTTTAAAAGTTTCTTTTATGAAGCACATTTTGACAACCCCCTTTTTTATTTATATTTTTTTCCCCAAAATTGCCTAAACATTTCACTTTGTAGTCTTGAGCTCATTCTAGGCCAAAAAGGTTATGGCATCATTTTGACTTTCAAAAGCTGCTGAGGATAAATATGACACCTGCCAAAACATGTCAGTTGAGTTTGATCATATGTATTTCAGTCTTTGTAAAAGATGCCTCTCAGATCTGCACTTTACCCTTGTTGCAGACGGTGGCTGGAAATCTTGGTTTCGGGAACCAGCAGCCTTCGGTGCAGCACCACAGCCAGTCTCTGACCCCATCCTCTGCGCATTTACTGTAAGAGGCCTGACTGCCCTGGTTGTGGTCCAGCACCAGCCGAGGTGTTCAAACACCTTAACAAACGAAAGGTTAATTCCCTTGGAGCCAGAAGGCTTTTGGCTCCAGACCCAAGCTGGTGTAAGGTGAATTTAGCGTAAGCTAACAGGACAAAACAGAGATCAGTGATCTGGCAGAGGAAGAGGCAGAAATAAACCTGTGGGTAGCTGCAGGACGATGCTGATCAGTGAGCAGCTGGCTGTGAGTGGATCTGAAACATGTAAAAAGAAACTGTGAGATGGGCAGGAAAGCAGCATTCATCTTTGTCTGCTGGGTTTCCATACAACTTAAGAAGTCTTTCTCAGATAAAAAGCACTGATTTGAGTTTGCAAATACAACTTTAATTTAAAGTAGGCCTATATCTGAGGCTTGCTAGAGTGAAATCCCAGTGAAACCAACTGATAGGCTCCCATTAACACAGCAAGGCTTGATTTCTTTATTGACTTGAATCATATATAGGATGGAAGTGTCTTGTTTGAACTTTCATTCTCCATAAAAGTTAATGCATTTAAGAACAGCCTGCCTACATTTTAACTCCTTGAACTTCCTTTGAGGGTGTTATTTCTTAAGTTTCTAAAACATTAAATTTATTAAAATGCTTCTTAGAACATTTTCACTTATTAAAAAGGGCCGTTTATCCTTTCATACTGTAGTAATACAAATGACATTTTGTAAAATTAATCCCTTGCAGTAGTCACTTTTGACACCAGAATTTGTCTCTTGAAAATTTTTCAAAATGTATTTTTTTGAGATTCTTCAGATTATTTCCTCTTACTGTTGCATGCAACATGTCTTCATTCCCTTTGTGCACTGAAGACCCACAGTAATTGCTGCAGTATTTAGTACTCCAGCACTGTTCTCACACATCCTCATGCAAGCAGTAGGCACTGTAATTTTCTCTTCTGGATAAATAATGGAAGTTTTCAAACACTCTGCATCTGTTCCCAAAACAAGAGGGCTGTGTGACAGTGCAGGATTCTCAAGAGGACAAACTAAAAGCCTGTGATACAACGGTTAACACAATTAAAAAGTATCAATGAACCCTTTTTTTTTTTAACCTGTCTCACTCAGTTTCAGCAGCTTGAGTTGGAGTTAGAGAAGCAGCTTTAACTGAACTTTCTCCCAGAATTTGATGCCCCGTTAGTCCCCTAAGTGCCTGGTGCAGGCGCATCACACTGCTTCACTGCTGGAAGCCAGCTGAAAATCTCCTGCTAAGGGAGCTGTCACTTCTACTGAAATACGGGGAGCCCTTGGTGAAAACGTTGTGCATCATCCACCCCCTGTCCCTGTACAGGGTATTTTGGAGGAAAGAATGAAGCAGAAAGCTTCGGTGTAACCCTGACGGCCCCATATATGCTCCTAGGTCAGTCCCAACCAAGGCTGCTGCCCTGGGTGTGCCTGAACCTGGAGCTCTCCATTTATGGTGCCTTGGCCCCCAGCCTGCACCCACTTTTCTGTTCTGCCACTGATGTTCCAGAAACACTTGTAGCACGTTTGCCAAGGCTAGCCTAGCCTTTGTCTCCATGTCTATCATCAGTGTCACCCTTGAAGACATGATGCTGTCGTGTAAATAGGTTTGGGCTTGATTTGTGTCACTGGAAACTGAGGCCTCATATGAAAATGTTCTTAATAAGAAGTGGAGGAGATGGAGAAAGGACCCCTCCAAGGACTCTGGGTGAGATGACTGGCCTGTTAAATTTCACATTTCTGGCTCATTTACTTGACAAGAAACAAAACAGGGAGGCACTCTTTCTCTTTCAATACGTGTGGAGGTAGTGAGGTGTTTCCATTTCCTTAGTTGAATTATGGGCTACCAAGGTATGCTGGCGTGGGCTTCCGCATCATCTCGCTACTATGTGAGACAATGCAATAAGAGTAAAGCTTAAACTAATGAAAATTATGTTGAGGGCCATTTCAGCCCCTATTACCTGAGAAATGGTATAAGTTATCATTTAGATGCATCATTTTGCAGTAGCTTTCCTCCATTTTGCAGGATTATGAAAGCATAACATGTCAGTAAAAGTTTTATTCTTACCCGTGGCACTTATTATGTACTTGCTGAAGTATTTACTTCTATCTGAAAGAAGTCTGTGAGCCTAAGGTCACAGCAGAATAGCATCATATGTTTTCATTTCAAAATTATTTTGTCTTCTTCCTATCTGCACTTTTTTGCATTTCTGGCAAGTGAGCTGCCTGGTAAATTAATACTTTTAAATTAATATTGCAGAGTTTCAAAAATTAATTTAATAAATTACTTTTGAATCTTTTACTGCTTCTGTTCACACCACAAACCTAATTTTAAAAGTTATTATAATCAAGTCAGATAATATACTGTGCTCAATCAAAGCATGAGTATGATAAATTGTTCCTTCTTCCTGGAAAGCAAGTTAAAGAGCAATATTCGTAAATATTTTGGAAATTCTTGTGGAAAAAGAAACCAAGAAATGAGCAGAAAAAATTCAGAGTAAGAAAGCATAACTTACTGCATTATGGGCAATGAATTATGTTCCTAGGAGTGAAGTGCTGTTTAAAGCAAACAGGCACATGGCCTATATTGTGGTTATTTTTCCTGAAAAATATTTACCTGTCCTGATCAATACAATAATCTTTATTTTTTCCTTCATGTAATGCAAAGAGTTTTATACTGTTTTTATAAAACATTTTTGGTTGCATATTCATAAAGCTGCACACAAATGTGTCTTACAAACTTGAATGTAGTTATCTTCAAACATATACTTTGCAGTATTTTCTGTAATATGTCCCTTCTTCATATCAATGTTTAAACGTTTAGAGAAGTTTTTTTTTTACTAGTATAAACCAGAACAAGGAATTTTTGTGTTCACACTTGCATTTATGCTAGAAATACTATTCTAGTCACTTCCTCATTGCAATGGGAATTAGAATAAAAACAGCAAGGAGAAGACAGAAAAGTACATTTTATATGGTGAATAAGACAAAATAAAACTGATTATGAAGTCTGATTGCTGGAAATAAATTTGATATTTTACTGTCTCATTTCTTTAGTACTGAGAGAAAATAGCTATTTTTAAATCATGAGTCCATGAACATTACTAAATACAATATGAACTCTTGGGAAAGAGCTGACGGAGAAGTATTCTAATATTTAAAACATTTGGGACCTGCTTACTTCCATTTCATCTATCTCTGAAGGTTTTAGTCTTCAGTGTCTCCCATGCTTGTAACGCACTGAGTCAGCCAACAAAGGGATTGGGATCCCTTGATCTGCTTGGCTGGTTGCCTAAATCACATTGTGTGTGAGTTACTCTGATCTCAGACAAATGCTCTTACATTAACATTTTTTAAAGATGTAAAATCTTAGGGATGAATCATTGTCAATTCAAACAACTTTTTACTGTAACTAATTAAACTTTATGTAAGAATTTGGTATTTCACTGGGATTTTCCACTACTGCTGCTACTATCCTCTGAAGCTCAAGGATTGGTCTTTTTAGAGCCAGGATACACCACTACAGTCTAAGCTGAATACTCATTAAGATACTCATATAGCTTTGATACACCATCTCAAGAAACAGATCAGCAGATATTGTACCCAGTGTAAACACTGTAAAGTCATTCTATCACAGCAACGTTGACTGGGAGAAACTCTGGCAATCAAGTCCACTCTGCTGCTCAGCATGGGACCATCACCAATACTAGTCTAGAGTCAGCTGTGCCCATGTCTAGGCACAGATCTTGAAAGCTTCAAAGGATAGAAGCCTCACTCACAGCCTTTTTGGAAAACCTGCCCTAAATTCTCAGAGAAGAAGTTTTTCCTAACGTCAAACCTCAGTCTCCCTCGCTGCAGTATGTGGCCCCTTGTTATATCATTTGCCACTGCTGAGGAGCTGTTGGCTTTGTCACTTTGCTCTTACCTTCCAAGTAACTGCTGGTTGCTCTTTGCCCAGCTCCTGCAGCTCCTTCTCATAATGTTCTCAGCCCCTTGGCAGCCCTCCCATGCCTTGCTCCTTTCTCAGCACCCTTAAACTGGGGCGCCCCAAACCAGAACTTGGTGCTAAGGAGCACAGCAACTTTCCTTGATCTCTGTCCGTGGTTTTCATAAAGGAGTCCAGTAAGCAATTTGCCTTTTATATGATGAAAATAATAAAATAGTGCACACTGAAAAAAAAAAATGTTCCTTATTTTAAAATGTTGGGAAATTATGGGATATGATCAGGATTCAGAAAATTACCTCAGGGTTAAAACAGGTCCTTTTGATGAAAATAGCAGCTCTGAGCCCAGTAACAGGATGAAGCTAATATCATGCTGGAGGAATGATAAGAAAAGGAACAGAGAACAAAATAGCACAGCACTATGGCCTTTTGTAAGTCAAAGCCAGTATGCAGTCTCAGTCCTATTTCAGAAGGACATACTAAGAGCAGAAGAGATACAAGGGTTACAAGGGTAAACAAAGACTGGCGCCTTACTAGTTGAATATACTAAGTAGTTTAGGATTCTTTAGCCTGGAAAAGAGACAACTGAGTGAAAATGCAAAAAGAAGCTTGTAAAATTGTGAATGGCATAGGCAAAGTGAACAGTGAACAATTTTTTTCTCTGTATTTTTCCAGACAATAACTAGTAGTTATCAAATTACATCATCATTTGGCAGCAAAAAGCAAAAATGAGTGTTTTTCACAGAGTGAATAATTTATCTGTGTAATTCTTACCATTGGATGTTTTGAATGCTAGAATTTTATCACTATTCAGAAAAGTGCTGGATATATCAACAAAGGAAAATCCATTGTGGATTATTAGAAGTTGTATCTCTTAAGTATCAATAAGTGCTAGTGCTACACATTGCTAGAGGCTGAGGAAGCACCCTGGGAAAATACTCATAACATTGCTTGCTCTCCTTTCTGCATTTTTATTGAGCATTTGCCTCTGGCCAGTGTTGGAGGTAGGTTGCTAGGAGCTAGAATATCCTTTGGTGATCCAGGATCCTTTGGTTGATATGTGTGTTCTGTGTTCTTATGAAAATAATATTGACAATATTTATATTTTTTCTTCTGAATTTAAATTAAATAAAAAAGACCATGAAACATAAATTTCTAAATCCTCTACAGAAAGAGCACTTCTGTCCTATTAATACCAGTCCACCTCATAAGTCCAGTGGTGTGAATGGGAAATATATGAGCTGACTTTATAATAAAGTCCAATGAAGATACACTAAGTGAAAAACAGGCAATTTGGAAAAGGAATTCACTACATTGTCAAGTATTTGTCATATCTTAATTCCCCTGAAACGTCTCCTGTAGGAAAGTAAAATAATTTTAAAAAAATATCCTTTAGACTTTTTGCTATGAGTATTGTTGTTTCCCATAAGCAAAATTTTCCATGTACAGACTTTCAGCTTGTGAGCTCTATTAACTTAGAATCAAGGCTTCAACATAGCTGGTGACAGCTTTTGTGAGGCTAGAAAAGATCTTTTTGGGGACACGGGGTTTCTCATACTGAAAATGACAGTGTTTCTTCCTAAGGTCAGTACATGCTTCAGTTTTTACATCAGCTATAGTCCCCTTCAATACTATGAAAGTGATTTCTTTTGTGCTATCAATATAATGGTGAGACAGATTTTCAGTGAAAACTACTAAATAAAAGTAGCAGAGCCAATTTCAAAAGGTGACTTGAAGACATTATGCAAACACTGTTTTCAATTAACAAGTATAAGAAGCCATATTCTCAGAGCACACTAAACAAAAGCTGAATCAATATTTAGAGTTCCACAGTTTTTTCCTCTCTGTGGCTGGGATCAAAAGCCATCAAAGCTCTTGAGGAACTTTCTGTTTGACATTAAAGGGCTTTGTGTGATTGTGGGATGGGATTAATCCCTATAGCAACTGTAACATGCATTTTTAGCCCATTTTGCATCTTCAGTAATGTGTTGGGGTGTTCAGGGCTCTTTCTCTTCCAGGGGTTTAATTTCCTTGCAGACAGTTTAACCTTTTTGCTAATGTGAGCATCTTAATTTCATGATGAGACCTGGGGCTGCTGAGCTGGAGGGTGAAAACCAGCCCGCTGTGGCTCTGGTGGCATCACTGAGCACCACAAGGCAGCTGATGGTGATGCTGCAAGGGTGTCTGTCTGGAGAAAGCCAGGGGGGCTTGCTCGTACTCATGTCCCTCCCCTGACAGACTCTAGTTACAGTCATCTCCTAGCTCTTCCAGGGGTGTTATTATGGACGTGTCAGTCGTGCTTCTACGGCTTTTATTCACTCACCAGGTGGCGAGTCTGTTTCAAAGTCCTGCCCCACCCTGCTGAATGTGCCTGTGCGTGTGCTTGCTGTTACGGTGCAACACAGAGTCTGGAAAAGTGCTAGAATGTAAAGAAATAAATACATTACAATTTATCCGTAACTATTTCAAGAACAGGCATTTTATTTTTAAAATCTGATCTTGTAACTACCATGTAAAAAGAAAAAGGACCCCTCCAAAGAAGAGCAGTCAAGCTTCATATTTCAGCCCTGTAAAGCTGAGCCTGTCATACAGAAGGCCTGTAGTGTAGTAATAGTATTATATTACTGATAATGGTTAAATGTTGTTCACGTTCACACATTCAAGATCACTTTTTAAAACTCTCCTCTAATACTTTGGATTGGAAAGAAGAAAGAAAATGTATTCCAGCTTTTTACACCTCTCTGGCGAAGGCTATAAATCACTTTCTCTTTTGAGACAAATATGTAATCTCCTATATAATCTCTGACCTTAATAAGAAGACAGAACAACCAAAAGCAATTTCTCTCATTATAAAACTGTGAATACATAACTAGTTTTAGAGAACCTGGTGACTCTTGATAGGAGTATCTGAAAAAGGCAGAATTCTCAGAGTGAGAATGAATTTCTATTACTAGCCACAAGAGGAAACTCCTTTGAATGTTTTCAGAGATAAATTAGTAGGATGTGGAATTAGTATATTGGGAGTCCTGTGCATTTCCTATCATTTACTGACTTCCTAAGAAGAAAACATATTTCTGGACTATACAGATGGCAAAGTCATGGTAAGGTTTTGCAGTGAAAATCCATACCTGACTTCTGCCTAGGATGCCTCCTTCAGAGAAGAAGTGGAAAAGGAGAAAGTTTCCAAACCTGGACATACATTAAAAGAACTGAGGAATGGTAGGTTCACACTCAGTGCAGAGCCCTGAGTTCAAAGCAAGCACAAAGACTCTCAGTATGCAATAGCCACCGTGCCCCTCTGAAACATGCATTAGTAAACTGTGCTGCACAGTGCCAGCGATGACAAAGGAGGAAATAATAACTGTATTCCTGGTAACACGTTTTTTTTTTCATGCAAATGAAAACTTTGAGTCTTGGGCTTATTTTCTAGTCTAATTCCTTATTAATGAAGTCCATGTTCAAAATGCAAACCCATGGTAGTTCAAGTTCAACACAATATACATACATAGGGGTTTTTTTTATCATTTTAGTCTGAAAATATCTGTTCTTCCTCTGCTTTCTGTATTGGTACTAAATTCCCAAGGTCTGAGGCTCACATAGGATTCTTCATGCAACACAAAAACTCTGCAGATAAAAATTATTTGCCACTCGATGATGCACTGTGAAACCTTTTCAGAAACAGCTTCAAAGGGGTATTCATTAAGTTCGATTAATCATTCAGTTGTGTCACTGCAATTTAAGCAAGATTCATTTAAATTTACAGTAGGTTTAAGCAAAAGGAAGAGCTGGCCAGCATGGGTCTATAAAGTGCTCAAAGCAATTTCAAATTCAAAACAGACTTACTTCCCAAAGCCAGCTCATGGTTTTGTAGCAGCACAGACAAAATAGAAGTTCTGCCCAAAGATGACGGTGTTGGTGACCTTGTCCTTCACCTCTGTGGGTGGTACCACTCAGGCTGTGGAGACAGAGAGTGAATCCTAGGAGGGGCTGCAGGAGGGAGGAGAGGATGACAAGGGGTGTTTTTGGGGTGTGGTGGGTGGCCACCATAAAGTGGCAGAGTGGGACCCACAGAGAGCTGTGGCTATCCAGATGAGGTGGACCCACAGAGCTCCAGGGAGGAAGGAGGTCTTTGTGTCTCCCCTCACTAACAGGTGTTACTTACTCCACCGAGCAGATGTCTCCCACCCTTGTCAGCATGTAGTTCATTCCCTTCACTGCAGACAGGTGCTGGCCTTCATCCTCTCCAAAGCTAACCCCTATACCCAGGGTTATACCAGGTGGTGCAAGCAGCAGAGACCCTGTTCTCCTCAGGCTTCTGAATTTCCTTAGCAGTCACCTACTCCATCTACTTCTGTTCACAATTATAAAGACTTTCTGCTCCCAAATTGCCTATTTCATACCTAAGTGGTTCTAATCTTTTTTTGCAAGCATAACTGTAATTGCAATGCTTTTCTTGGATTATCTACAGTATTGTTATCCAGAGCAAAAGACTGGATTCAGCAAACATAAATGTTAAAAAAGATTGTGGTCTTAAGGTGGAATTCAAGTGAAAATGTGAATATGGTAGAAGCAGCAGATTATATGATGTTCTTTTCATGAGTTTGGCCAGATTCTTATTTTGCTTGTGATGATGCTGACTCCTGAACTTCAGAAATCTCTTATTTCTAGAAGAAACAGTTTTTCCCAGTAGAATGACACCTAGGAAAAGTACATATTGTTGGCTTGGTAGAATTATAACAGGAAGAGTAAAAGATTTGGTAAATTCGGTCTCAAACTCCAGAGATAAATGAAAGGCAGTTACATGAACCTTGTTTCTGTGGTAAGAAATCAAAACTATTGTATGTATCTATAATATCACGTCAATCAAATCTCAAGAATTTGCTTATGTACACATATATATTCTTAAACTCTAAACCTGTTCAAGTCAGGGCTAAACCCCTCCCACATTAAAGTTGAAAGTTTATAAAGTTGCAGTCATAATTTAAAAACCCAACATATGTTTACATTTCACTATTCATAACAGCTAAATTCAATTTTGCATCACATATTTAGCTTCCTTATTCTAGGTAACTTGTTTATAATATCAGACAACATTGTCAGTTTAACAAATATTTTAAAGCTGTTAATGTAGTTGTTGATACATTGGAAGAAAAAGTGTACGTATTTGTTAGACATACTCCACTCTGAAAATCTGATTTGATGAAAGTGTAGGACAAGAAGGAGTACAATGATAAGGAAAAAAAAAAAATGCATTTTTTAAATTCTAATTTCTTCACTTCAGTAGCCTCTCTTTTAAAAGGTCTCAGCATAAAATTCATGTGAAACGTGTAGTGCGGGGAAACATGACTCAGATCCTCCAGAGGAAGTTCCTAGCTGATATCTTAGGCAAATCCCCATCTTTGGTCTTTATTTCAAGTCTTATGCTGAAATGCAAAAAAAAAATCCCATATCTTTTGTGAAGATACTTGCTGATGTATTATAGATGTCAGTCTGCCATTCCTAGAAAGTTCCTGGGTTGTTCTTGTCTTAGTTGGCTCTCCAAGAGAAACAGTGGTTGTCTCAGAGACAAGAACTGGTCCTTGGTCTACTCAATGTTGAAGTTTGCCTTTAGTGTTTAAAGACATTGCTATAATGTTTTTGACTTTTCGTTAGGGCTCATATAATCCAGATCAATGCTCTGTTGCACAACCAGCCAGAAATAACTGTAATTTGAAACTTTACTAAGTATTACAAATTGTACGTGCTCTTCTCAACATGTCAACTTCTTTAATCAGAGCAATTTTGTTTGGGTGGTTGGTAAGACTGACAGTATTCTTTCAGCTAGTACCCACTTTCTCGCTATGCAGCAAGTCTACTTAAATCTTTCTGTTATTTCATGTAAATCCAGAATACTACAGTTCTCATCCTCTACTGTTGTGTTGTTGCTGTGCTCTTGAACTGATGCTGTGATCCTTCAAAAGAGTGGCTATATTTCGCTAGAAAACAGTGTGACTAAACATGAGTAAACACAGAGTTTATAAAAGCAATTGGAGAACAGAAGAGGTGCCTGAGGACTGGAGGAAAGACAATATAATTCCAGTCTTCAAAAAGGGCAAGAAGGAGCACCCAGGAGACTACAGGCCAGTCAGCCTCACTTCCATCCCTGGAAAGGTGATGGAACAGTTCATTCTGGAGGTCATCTCTAAGCATGTGGGGGAAAAGAAGATTATCAGGAGTGGTCAACATGGATTCACCAAAGGGAAGTTATTGACCAACCTGATAGCCTTCTATGGTGGTGTGACTAGCTGAGTAGATGAAGGGAGAGAAGTGGATGTTGTCTACTCAACTTCAGCATGGTGCTTGACACTATCTGCTTAGGAGGTGTGGGTTAGATGAGTGGTCAGTGAGGTGGACTGAGAACCAGCTGAATGACAAAGCTCAGATGTTTGTGATCAGCAATGCAGCATCTAGTTAGAGGCTTGCTGCTAGTGGTGTCACTGCTGGGTCCAGTCTTGTTCAACATCTGCATCAGTGACCTGGATGAAGGGATGGAGTATTCCCTCAGCAAGTTTGCTGATGGTACAAAACTGGGAGGAGTGGCTGACAGACCAGAAGGCTGAGCTGGCATTCAGCAAGAGATGGACAGGCTGGAGCATTGGGCAGAGGGGATGTGAGAGACTAAACCATGGAGTGTCTGTCTCAAAGATAGCTTTGGATGGAGGACTGCATGTGGAAGAGCTGTGTGACCTGGGCAGAGCCTGTCTGGGCCGTGGTCTATGTTGTCAGGAGCTGAGCATATGAATGAGTCAGGGGCCGTCCTAAAAGCCCTGGGGCACGGCCAGCCTGTCCCCCATCCCCCAGCCAGGGAGGTGGAGCTTGGGCGTGCAGATGGGACAGTCCCGGTGCCAAGGCCCAGAAGCCCCTCTGCCTCTTTTCTACTTTTTTTTTTGTCTTTTTGTAATCGTATCAAATCATATCAAAAGCTCCCCCAACATTGGATTGGGATGGGGAACCTAATGCAGTTCAACAAGGGCAAGTGTAGAGTCCTGCATGTGGGGAGGAATAACCTCAGGCACCAGATCTGCTGTAAAGCAGCTCAGCAGAGCAGGACCTGGGAGTCCTGGTGGATAACAAGTGAAGCATGAGCCAGCAGTGTGCTCTTGTGGCCAGTGGTGTCCAGGGGTGCATTAAGAGGAGTGTGATCATTCATCAAGGGAGTGATCGAGGAAGGTTATCCTCCGTTTCTACTCTGCCCTAGTGAGGCCACAGCTGGAATATTATGCCCAGTTCTGGGCTCCCCAGTTCAAGAGAGACAAGGAACTACTGGAGGTAGTCCAGCAGAGGACTACGTAAATCACAGAATCATTTAGGTTGGAGAAGACCTTTAAGATCCTTGAGTCCATCTATTAATGAAGTCCACTGCTATACCATGTCCCTAAGCACCATATCTACATGACTTTTAAACAGATTCAGGGATGGTGATTTGACCACTTCCCTGGGCAGGCTGTTTCAGTCCTTAACAACACTTTCAGTGAAGAAATTTTTCCTAATATCCAACCTAAACCTCCCCTGGTGCAACTTGAGGCCATTTCCTCTTGTGCTATCACTTGTTAGCTGTGAGAAGAGACCAGCACCCAGCTCTCTACAATCTCCTTTCAGGTAGTTGTAGAGAGTGATAAGATCTTCTCTGAGACTTCTTTTCTCCAGGCCGCTGCTTATAAGACGACTTCTCTAGACCTTTCACCGCTTTGTTGCCCTTCTCTGGACCCACTCCAGCACCTCAATGTCTTTATTGTATTGAGGTGTCCCAAACTGAACATATTACTAGAGGTGTGGCCTCATCAGTGCCACAGGGGCATGATTACTTCTCTACACCTTCTGGACACACTATTTCTGATAAAGGCCAGGATGCTGTTGGCCTTCTGGACCACTTTGGCACACTGCTGGCTCCTGTTCAGTCAGCTGTCCACCAGCCACCCCAGGCCCTTTTCTGCCAGGCAGCTTTACTTTTTTTCTCTTTCCCAGGCCTGTAGCGTTGCATGAGATGTTGTGGCCCAGGTGCAGGACCCAGCACTTGGCCTTGCTGAAGCTCGTACTATTGGCATGGCCCATCAAACCAGCCTGTCCAGATCCTTCTGTAGATCCTCCCTACCCTCAAGCAGATCAACATTTCTGCCCACCTTGGTGTCATCTTGTAAATTTAATGAGGTTGCACTCAATCCTCTCATCCAGATCACTGATAAAGATATTAAACAAACAAACGGGCGCCAGTACTGAGCCCTGGGGAACACCATTTGTGACTGGCCATCAATTGCATTTAACTCCATTCACCACCACTCTCTGGGCCTGGCTGTCTAGCCAGTGTTTTACCCACCACTGAAGCCTTTACTGAAGTCTAAGTAGACAACACCCACAGCCTTTCTCTCATCCACTAAGCAAGTCACCTTGCCATAGAAGGGGATCAGGTTCACCAAGCAGGAGATGCATTTGATGAACTCATGCTGACTGGCCCTGATCACCTCTTTGTCCCGTATATAGTGCGTAATGGCACTCAAGATGATCTGCTCCATAACCTTTCCCAGCATGGAGATCAGATTGAAAGGCCTATAGTTCCCTGGATCCTCCTTCTGGCCCTTCCTGTAGATGGGTGTCACATTTACTGACCTCCAGTCCACTGGGACCTCTCTGTTAGCCAGGACTGATGATAAATGATGGAAAGTGTCTTGGTGACCACATCTGGCAACTCCTTCAGTACTCTTGGGTGTAGCCCGTCTGGCCCCACTTGTGTGTGTCTAAGTGATGTAGCAGGTTGTTCCCCATCCCTGGCTTCCAGCTGGGTTCCTATCCAGGGGGCTGGGTACCCAGGGCACAACTAGTCCTAGTACTAAAGACTGAGGCAAAGAAGGCATTCAGCACCTCAGCCTTGTTCACTATGTTTCTCCCTGCATCCACTAAAGGATGAAGATCCTCTCTAGTCCTCCTTTTATTGTTGCTGACTATTATCACCTTAAATTAAGAAAGGAAGGAGGATATTTAAAATCCCTCTCTGGATACACATGCAGAAACTCATGTTCATCCTACCATTCAGTTTATTCAGTGTTTCTTCTGACTAATATTGCCTTTTCAGTGTTCTTTTTGGGGAAAAAAAAAACTGATTGGAAGTTCATATTTTACTGTTTTAGCTTTAATTCCTATGTTTGAAAAGATTGATAGCAAAAGGCAAAGAGCCACCGCTGCACTTTGATATAAAATGGCCTTTTCCTTTGCCAAAAAGCTGATTAAATGAGTTCTGACCTATATTGGTTTTTACATCAGTGCCCTTTCACGTAGACAAAAAAATGGAAATAATTAACCTCAATGAACTGTGACATACATGAGCCACCAAATTTTTATAGGTTCCTAAGTGAAATATTATTTTCTTCTTAAAATCCCTGTGATTGCTTCTGTGTGTTGTACTGTACACCCAAAGGTTCAGGTTAGATGGTATATTTAGAGAGATGCTTCTTTCAGAGACAGAGCAGGTGTAACTATTTTGCACAGTAGCTCCAGATTCATGTTTAAAAACCAAATGCTTCAAGTCCCTTCCAATGCAAACTATTTTGTGGTGCTAAGTTGATAAGGGTAACCTTTCTTGCAGCGTTAGTCTGTAAATATACTGACTACAGAAATGCTCAGATTAAGTCACTAAAACCAGTTACTTGCAGATCTAAGAGTGGCTGGAGTTTGACCCCAGAACCCAATTTACAAATCATCCTTTTTTTTTTTCTTAAGTAAAAAAAAAAAAAAAAACATAAACCCTGCATCTGAATCCCACAAAATTTATTTTGGGGCATTTCAGTTTGAAGGTGAATTTTGCAGCATGGGTCCAACATGCAGTAGTTATACTTGGCTGATGAAAGCACCAGCTGTGAACAATCAAATTTTAATACTAAATAGCTGGTTTCTCTCTTGTGTTGTTGGGGAAGAAGCATTTTAGTGTAGCTTCTTCCACAGCTGGCCTTTTGTCAGTTTATTTTAAATGAGATGAATGTGGAGAATGAATTAGTCAATCAGTTTGTAGAGTTTGTTCTTGCAGGAAAAAGATGTCCACTGAAAAGTATATTTCTATAAAACAATATTAGTCAATTTTCAGTCTGATGGAAAAAGTAGGAAAAAAAAATTCCTAAAAGTAACTGGGAGAAAAACTGCTGATTTTGTACATATCAAAGTGACAGAAGAGATTAGGACCGTTAATATCATAACCATTATCACAATGGTGACTATGCTGAAGCTTTCAATTCAATAAAGGTTCAACATTTGTAGCTAGATATGAGTGCATGTCCAACATCTGGGAAAAAAACTATCTAATCTGGGGAGAAATCTTTCTTTCTATCCAGTGGAGACGTCAGGTGTAAACAGTCAACTAAGTTGTAATGCAAAATACAAAGGCACCTCATTATATACTGCAAATAAAAAATAAAAAATAAAAATACTGCCAGGAAGTTCTTGGTGAATTTTATAATATATAGAGTTCATGCCTTTTTTTTTTTTTTTTTTCCCCACCATCAACTGTTCTTCTCTTCTTGAAACAACAGACTGGAAAGTTTTCTTGTATTGTGTGGCTAACCCACACCTTTAAGAGAGCTAAATAACTGAGCTAGCAAGGAGCAAAAAAAAGTAAGTGCATCAAGGCAGGTGCAGAGCAATACTCCTCTTCTGGTCTTTCTTGATTTCCATTTACAATCAGGGCATCTTGGAGAGTTTTTTCCTGAATCTTTATAGAACAAATTTTACAGAAACTAAATTCAGATTGTGATAACTTTAGTATCTCTGCTAAGTGTCATGATTTGTAAGTACTGCTTTGTATATTAATTACAACTTCATGCTGTTTCTCACTACATCTTAAAAAAAAAAAATTTATAACATATAATGTTATCCCAGTCATTGCATATGAGAAGTTTGTAAAGTGCCTACAGTTTCTTGTAGTTGAAGGAGTGTTTCATTTGAAGCCACCAGTTGCTTACTCTTTATGGTCTTAGTTGCTGCCAGCCAATTTATTGAAGTTGAACTAGGTTATAGTATGGTTGATTGTCTGTCTGTATCTGTTGGTCACCCTGCATGACAGTTATGCCCATGTGCCTCATACACATCACATGGAGTAACCCATTTCTCTTTGTAGAAAGACATCTCCTTTCACTCTCTGGTGTGTGGATTCAAAACCCAGGTGGACCAAAGCGATTTTAACTCTGGTCAGCATGCCAGCACAGCTCCCACTGCTCTGTACATCATCACTCTCAGTTGCTACAGGTGACTTTTCTAAGGCTTACTTATTTGAGCGTCACTGCAATGTCAAACCCCAAGTTGAACAATTCTACTCTTTTTGCCTTCTAATACTTTTATTTTGTTTAAAGAGGAGCTGATGTTTCTACAAAGGTTCTAAACAACCTTCAGAAGGAGACGCATATATGCAACAACGAAAGACCCTTGACTCTCTTTTCCTGACTTGTCTGGGAAAAGTCTGAGTTATGCTGAGTATCTCTGAATATACAAAAATAGTGTGGGAATGTAATCTGGAGTCACCTCTCCAAATGAAAGTAGACCTTTCTGCTCCACTTATTATTGAAAGTAAGCTCTGAGCTCACCAAGCAGGGTCTACCCATCTGCTACTGCAGATGCTGATGCTAAAAGAGGAAGATTCTTGTTGCTGCCTGAGTTTTGTTTGGCTCATCCTTAGTCCAACAGCTACATTTTATCCAGTCCCTGTACATTATGACGTATCACAGAGCTTCATCTTTCAACTTGGTCTTGCTGTGCAATACAGTTTGAAAATTAAGCAACTTCTCTAAATATAGTGACATTATCAAGCAGTAGATACTGCATTGAATAGTTTCTTGACGAATTCTAAATATTAGCATATTTCACTGGTTTAAACAGTCACAAACTGTTAAGTCAGACAAAACAGCTATGTTCATCTAATCTTCCTTGGGTAATAGGTACGACAGTCTGCACAATTATCTGGATTATCTAATTCATACAAAATGTGAATTATTGTTGAAATTAGGGAAGTGCTTATGTTGCTGTTATAAAAACTGCTCCTCAGAAATCAGTCTGCCATTGTATTTTCCACTCATGCAGCCAGAAATTATTTACTCATTCCAATATAATGAGCAAAGGTGGTGACTTAAACATCTTAGGATAATGAACAAGCCTGTGAACCACTATCTGGACTAAGCTGTACTATGGAACAGAGCAAAATTAGCAGACACTTCACAATGAAGCCAGAAGTGAGGCATCCAGCTCAGAGACGAACAAGGTTTTAAAAGGTGGTTGTTGGTTTGGTTGTTTTGTTTGGGTATTCTTTTTGATGATAGAAGACAAAATGGAACATTTAAACTAAAAGGAAATCACAGCTAAACAAGAAAAAAAATATTTAAAAAAAAAAAGATGCAGCTGGAGCAGCAGAGGTCTGTGGAAAGGGATAAAACCTATATCACAGACAAGAGAAGGAAATTCTTGAAATTATATGGACAAAAATATAGGTCTCGACATGTGTTTCTGCATTGGGAGAAGCTGTTTTGTTGGCAGGTAAAGAGATGTTTTAGGGTTCTTAATAGGACACCAGTGCATGGGTGAAGTAATGTTATATCAGCATCATTAACTTTTTGAGCCAAACTTGGTATGTCATTAAACTTCTGAGATTAGTTGTACAAGATTTAATATCTGAAGCAGCAAAACAGTTGAGACAGAAACAAAGCATAGGAATCAAAATATGCTTTCATCAGATCCCTTCATTTCCCTAAATCTAGACCAGTGTGTTCCCGAATAAATTCAATTTAAGTTAGCTATTTAATTTTAAGTTAGACAAAAACCCGTGTTCTCATGCTCTACAAAATCCATTCAACTCCCAACTGCAGAATTCCTCTTGCTGCTCTCCAGTTAAAATGCCAATTAAACACTTAACCTTGTTAATCTTTAATCAAGAAAATGTATGGTATTTTTAAACTCTTATTCAAGTCACTTACTGTAGCATAGCAAAAACAATTCCTCTAATTTATGAGGACTTTATGTTGCATCCAACAGCTCTACTGATGTAACAGCTATGGAGAACTGGCTGGTTCTTTGCATTCTTTTTTTATGTGCTGATAGACATGAGCAAAATAGCTTCCCTAAAGAACTCAAATAATGAAATAAATTTTGTCACCTCTTTGACATAAGCACATAGGTTTTTCCACCAGTTTTCTTTGCTGTAACTTATTTTGTTGTGTGTACGTCAAGCTTCCCTTGTGAACTGACCCAGATAGGATTTTTTTTGTTGTTTTATTTTCTTTTTTTCATTCTGTGAACAGTAAATGACTAAAATCAGATGAACTACTGCCAAGATTCCCCAGTACATGTGTATCTAGTATATGCAGCTGTCTATGGGTGGTGTTCATTTCACTCACCTTTCACACGGCAAGCATAAGGATGGGCCAGTATAAGGTATGTTGGTATTCCCTTTCTGTGATGGTGGTGAGCTATAAGCACCTTCCGAAAGCAGGGCACTAAGACCTGTGGGATCAGTCAGGGTCTCTCTTAGAGATGAACTAGTTACTGGACTTAAATCAGAAACCTGCCTTTCAGATGGCTGTTTATGTTTGACTGTAAGTGTTGCGTGTGGAGAAAGAGGCACGTGGTGATAACCATTTAGGGACTGACTCTTGAGAACTGGCCAAAGCTATGTGTCTCAGTTACATGACCCTACACAAGTTTCCAGTTAGTTGTACCCATACCGGTGCCACAGAAGCTTCAAGTCTCCTCTCAATATCACTATTCACATCTTGTCACAGAAAATTTTAGCTCTGGGGCCATGACTTGAAAGACCTGGGAGTGGTTTGCATCAACACAGTGGTAGCACAGTAGTGGCTATGGGTAAAATGCACTAAATAATGATTTTATTTCCTCTAATATAAATAATTTATAGATAGAAAAATCCTTTTAAACTATGTGCTACACTAAAAGACAAATCCAGGCTTGTATCCAGGCATATCTATATATCTATATAGTTTTCTTCTACAAGTGAATGTCAGCTGTTGATTATAATTTGGTACTGAAAAAGTGATCATCAAGATGTGTACTGTATTCTTAGTGATCAGGTTTCTGCTACCATGATATTCTGAGCATGTAAATGAGGGAGAATTTGAAGGAGTAATACCTTCAATCAAGCCAATAAAAAATATTGAATTTTGGATATAGAAGCTATCTTTTTTATAGAAGCTATCTATATTTTTTGCCTTTGTCTTTTAGAAGGAAGATTGCTTTCTTTTAAAAGTGCAAAATTGTATCTTTCTGCTGAAAGGTGAATGAGGCATTTTCATTGAGAGCTGAATTTAATTTGGTAGAAGAAAATGCCTGTTCTTTCCTGAAGTTTTCCTTTGAGAGATAATTGTTTCTTTGTCATTATTATTTCTAGATTTTTCAGTGGAGGAACAAGTAGGAAACGATTGGCAGGGAACCATGTCATTAACAGCCTTAATAAGCTTGGGTTGTGATTTTTTTTTTCAAGTGTTCATCTTTTAATTTTTTTTTTAACTTTAGCACTTTATACTAGAGTTCCTCAGTCTTCATCCCGTGTTTCATGACACCTTCTTGCTCTTTTGACAAATGCATTATTCTCAGCTATTGCTCAAAGCTATTAAAAATATCTGCCAAAAAAATTTACCAGTTAAATAGTTACCTCTTGGTTTACATTATCAAAACAGCTGTTTAGAATAATTTCCATTAATTAATGAAATATTCACTGAAGTGCATCCATGACATGGGTTAGTGAATATGCAATGAAATGACATCTTAGTATTTTGTCTGTAAGTTTTCTTCTCCTGATACCACCAACACCCTGGAAAATGGCAAGAGATTTTGGATTATAAAGTAGTTTGCTGCTTCTGGTTTGTATTTTCCATCTCTATCTCCATCTCTGAAAAAGCCAGCACTATTACACTGTTCCCATTCCCCATGTTATTAATGAACACAGATGAAAATTTCTATTTATTATCTCTGGCTAATGCTATTCTATAGCTTTCAAAGACCCTCTACATCCTGCTGTTTTGGTGCACGAAAAATCTGGGTTGTTTGCAATACCAAGCTTGGCTCCCATCTAGCCAGGCATTCACAACTGAAAAGTATGCCACATCACTTGTTAAAGAAGAGATAATGAAGTGTAATCAGCTTTTGCAATAAATGGCAAGCCTCCCACTGACTGGCAGGGTTTGTATTTGTTGTATTTTTTAATGAGCTCAGTTTTCAAAAGCATTATGCAGCTTACATTTGTAATCCTCCTCTTTGTGCAGTGTTCTTGCAGGCCAGGTTCATCCCTCTGGACACCACTGCCTCTCATCCTTAGCTGTCCCATTCAAGATTTTAACTTCATTTATTCCTTGGTAAAAAAACTTCATATCCACTCTTCTGCACTTTTGTATGCCTTCTTTTCTCCTGAAACATTATATTATCTTTGCTATTCCAGGGCTCCTTTTGCCAAGAAATGACTTGTTCTTTGAGTGTTAAAAAATGACAGAACAACATTTGGCCTTATAAAGAAAAGGAAAGCCTTTGTAAGTAAGATAAGAGTGACCATGGGATTATTCAGACTGCCTGGAAGAAACTGCAAGTTTTCCTCTCCCATGTTTGATCTCTAATGAACTGCCTTTTACTGATTTAGGTAAGATGTCTGTGTCTGTAGTCAGTGCTGTCAGAAGTTGATCCCAGTGGTGATGGCCCAGGAGGTGGTGTGCCAGGCACGAAGCCTGTTGCTGTAGACCTCATCTGCATGTGTGGAAAGAGCTTTGTCAGAAGTACACCAAATCCCTGATATCTACCTAACTCTTCTGACACCTCCAGCTTATTGGCTGCTGGCATCTCCATTGGCTAGCAGTGGTTCCCAGTGGTTTCCTTTTGTTGCCTGTGGAGTGACCAGGAATCAAGTGCCATGTCAGAGCCCCTAGGGATAAGACCATGGTCAGGGTGATCAATGCAGAGTCTCAACACCCTTCAAATACAGAGAAACTGCTATGTCTTGCTTTGGGCTCCATTTGGCTCCATGCCAACATCTAGGCCTTGTATCAGAGAATCATAAATAAATGGGATGGTTTGGGTTGGAAGAGACTTTAAAGGTCATCCAGTTCCAAACCCCTTGCCATGAGCAGGGACATCTCCCGCTAGACAATGCTGCTCAAAGCCCCATCCAACCTGGCCTTGAACACCTCCAGTCATAGTGCATCCACTAATTACCAGGGCAACCTGTTCCAGTGTCTCTCTACCCTTACAGTGAAAAACTTCTTCCTAATTTCTAATCTAACTCTACCTTCTTCCAGCTTGAACCTATTACCTGTTGTCCTTTCACTACAAGCGCTCATAAAAAGTCCCTCCCCAGGTTTCTTGTAGGCCCCCTTCAAGTACTGAAAGGCTGCAGCAAGGTGTCCCTGAAGCCTTTTCTTTTCCAGGCTGAACAACCCCAGCTGTCTCAGCCTGTGCTTGTAGGAGAGGTTCCCCAGCCCCTCTGATCATCTTTGTGGCCCTTCTCTGGATCTGCTCCAACAAGTCTATGTCCTTCCTGTGTTGGAGGCTCCAGAACTGGATGCAGTACTCCAGGTGAGGTTTCACAGGAGCAGAGTAGAGGGTGAGAATCACCTCCCTCAACCTGCTGGCCACGCTTCTTTTGATGCAACCCAGGATATGGTTCACTTTCTGGGTTGCACTAATACATTGTTGACTCATGTTGAGCTTTTTATCAACCAGCACCCTCAGGCTGCTCTCAATCCATACTCAGCTCAGCCTGTATTTTGCTTAGAATTGTCCTGATCCAGGTGCAGAATGTTGCTCTTGGCCTTGTTGAACTTCATTAAGTTGCCACTGGCCCACCTCTTAAGCCTGTCAAGGTCCCTCTGGATGGTATCCCTTCCCTCCAGCATGTCGACTGCACCACACAGCTTGGTGTCATCTGCAAACTTGCTGAGGGTGCACTCAAGTTCCTGTCATTGACAAAGATATTAAGTAGGTCCAAACCCTGAGGAACACCACTTGTCACTGGTCTCCACTTGGACAATGAGCTGTTGACTGCAATTCTTTGAGTGCAGCTGTGCAGTAAATTCCTCATCCACCGAGTGGCTCATCCATCAAATCCATTTCCTTCCAATTTAGAGTCCTTTTGTCTTTAAAAGTGGATGACAATTTCTCTCTTTTTTTTTTGATTTTCTGGTATACGGTAAGCACTTCGATGGCTTTCAGGAATTTTATCTGCAAATCATTTTTTTTCCTGGTACAAAGAAGAGCTTGCTTTGTCCTTGCTAGGTTGAAACTAGTTATGTGCATTTGTGTGATCTGAGTAATCCATTTCTTTATCACTTCATGCATTATTAAGATGTGATGATGAAACTGAAAATAGATAGAGCTGATCTTTCAAAATGGATTCCACTAGACTCAAATTTCTTACTGACCCTCTGTGCTAATTAATTTTTAAAGAATACCTGTAGAAGTGAAACTTAAACAAAGGAATAAACTAAGACCCGTGACAGCTTAAGTATATTTAATGTCAATGAAGTAGCACACTCATCTGGAGGGAAACATGAATCTGCCAAATTGCAAGTGCTTCATATACGTTCAGAACTTGAAAACATTTTGCAACATGCTTTTAAACTGTATTTCAAAGTAATGCTGCTAATATCCTTAAAGAGGAAAAAGTCTTGATAAAAATGTAAGGGGAAACTTCTAGCACTGACCTCTTGAAATGACAGGTTAAACTATTTCAATGAAAGTGGGGACATTACAATCTGGAGTGAGTTTTATAGGGTTACACATGAAACCATTTTGCACCATTGCTAACTACCAGGCAGTTAGTTGGTCTGAACCAGTCACGTAATTTCTTTAAATTTGAGATGTGTGATTTATTACAATATTGAACCAAAACCTGACCAAACTATCACAAGCTTTTTGGTAGTATTTGCTTTAACTTTTCCATAAGGCAAATCATGTTTGATGACTAGTGATGTGTAAAGCTAGTACCTCTTGCCCAGTGTGCCTTGAAACTTTCAAACCAGAGGTGTTCCTTGCAGTTATGAGGCATACTGAGGAGATCTGTAACTGGTAGTTGTTTTAAGAAACAGCTCTTTATAGAGTTCTAGTTTGTTTTTCAGAAAAGATATTATGTATAGCAATGTTGCCATGCAGATATTTACTATTAGAAACTGAAAAGAGACATTCATAATATTTACTACTTCAATGGACTTAATTTCTTGGTTTTTAAAATTTTAATGTCAGGATTCTGCACTGAGTAGGGCAACATGAGGAGTGCGGTAAGAAATGGCATAGTAATAAAATTCAAAAGGGAGGGTTTTTTTAAAATGTACAATATATAATCCATTTGCAAGCATACTACATACTTAAGAGTGAGAACTAGCACTGGGGGTTTTTTTGTGCTAAGTTTGAGAAATCAAAACTTTTCTCAAAGTGAGAAATAGAACTAATGTACTCTGGCTTTGGTGATCAACTATTAACATGCAGGACAAATAGATACCAACAAATCAGTGTATCATTTATCCAAGGTATTTGGTGAATACCTATGAATACCAAATGTGTAAGCAGAAATAGAGGTCTGTTTATGACTGGCATATGAACAGAAAAGAAAGTTTGTCAATATATTCATAATTAGACCTGTTATATTATACAGTTACTTGTTCTGTAATTTCCTGTAAATTGCAGCCAAGTGTAACACACAATTTGCTGATAATAGTGCTGGCCATTGGATCTTGGAAGACTATGTCACCTAGTCTAATGAAGCATAAAATAACTTCTCTTGTTGTGTAGAGAAAAACACTATGTAGATATATAAGGAAAAAAGAAACATGAAAATCCAAACCCCAAGCGACGACTTTCTGT
>NW_008620757.1:0-36619 GCF_000691845.1 Merops nubicus | reverse complement strand
GAGAAAAGCATTAAAAGAAACCAAAGGACCCAAACTCTAACAACCTAATAAACAGTTATTATAAAGTACATCAAAAATTGAAGTCCAGGTTTCAGAAAGTAAAAAAACCTTGAAAATATATAAGGTATAACACAGCAAAGACACCTCATGAGTATGTCCTTCCATTAATACTATGTATAGATGTAGTTCTAAAAAACCTAAATACATTATTCATATTATTTTATGGGGAAGCATGGCATGACTGTATTCCTTCAGTAAATCCAAATCTCCATCAGCTTTTTCTAATGAGCACAGAAAATGTTCTGTACATTATCGATGCAGATCCTGAGAGTTTAGATTGCAGCCAAATTACTGAATGAAGGAGGAACTCCTGTGACATTTTCCTAGCGAAACTGCAGAATGTCTGTGAACACTTGTTAATTTAACAGCTACACTCTCTAATTCACAGTTATGCAACACACCATTAGTTTCCTTTTATCAATTATATCAAAGACCATATAAGTAGTTTTATCTAGTGAAGAACATCATTTTTTAGCACACAGTGCAAGAAGGTGTTGTGCAAAACAGCAGACAGTCCCACAGCTTCACTGAATTTAACTTGGCAAATAGGCTTAGGCAGCATACAGTTAAAATTTCAGACAGTTTGCCACCCTCTGTCAGTTTATCTCATATTCTTCATCCTAATGATCTCTGTTGCTGTGTGGAGTATTGACAGCATTCTACAGAAATTAAAGTGTCAACTATAAGTCCATAAATGTAGGAAGAAATGTTTTCTCCAGTTCTTCTGTTCCTATAAACATGTACCTTGTGGACATAATTAGGGGAATAAAACATATCTTAATAAATATTCTATAGTGGTCATAAGCATTGTGATAAAATACATTTGTCATCAGGAGATGAGAACTGACATTCTTATTTGAAGGAACAGTATTATCTCTATCTATGAATGTGCTTGTTTCTTGCTGTATTTGAAACAGTCTCTAAATAATTTATCTTTCCAGTTTTCTTTCTATGAAATCATCAGCAGAATATTCAACTATTATGGAGTGAAATTCGAGTTAATTTTATTATGGTTTCAAAACTGTCATTTATCCCCACCTTTCTGGTACTGTAGTTTGAAAGGACTGAGACCTCAGTACATGTGTGTTTTTGCTTATTCTTTTGATACCTAATCACTTTTTGCTTTAGCTGCTGACTTATGCTGGAAAACAGAATACCTTTGTCAAATGAAAGAAGTGTTCTTATAGTAATCTGCAGCTAAGTGTATTGCAGGAGTAGCCAATGCTTCTCAGAAATAGGGCAACTAAGGCTTTTAATGGCTTTGGAAGGCTACAAAAGGTGCTTAAAGGTCAACTTATCTCTGAAAGCTCCGAAGAACAAAGAAAATATGTAAGGGTATTTCCTGAATTATGAAGGCTGCTTTCAGAGACAGATAGAGAAAATATAGTTTAAAACAAAAAAGCAACATTGGCTGCTCAGCAGCCACCTTGACAATGTGTACTGGCCCTGTGATAATCTTAAGATCTTTATCCATAATCTAGAGATAAAAATGAGGTATAAAGCAGAAGCTTGTAGACGAACAGGTCTTCCATAAGACTGGAATGGCAATTGGTGAGAATCATCCAACTAAAGGCGAAAATACTGTTACTAAAAAGCAATAAAGGCAATTGGGATTGCAGACTGAATGCACTAGTAAGTGCAGTTTCATAAATGCAAACATTTAGTGGTAAGCAGAGTCAGTTTTTTTTCTTATTTTAGGTGATTGTCAGAAAGTATCAAAGCAACAAATCTGAAAATAATGAAACATACCAAAATAACACCATCCCCACATAACTAGTGTTCTGGTGGCCATGGCACTCAGCGTGGCTGTAGGGGACACAGACTGAATTTACTACTTTACTGGGTGCTTTCTTATAACAGAGAGTTAGCTGTAACACGAGGCCGAGAGGAGTACATCTCCAGTATTGTGTTGAACAGGGCACTGTTCTGCTCACTTTAATACAGAGAAGGTACCAGACAAGGACAACTGCTGTCTCACCTACTTTCAACCAGCTAGAAGTTGAGAATAAAGTATAAAATCTTCATTTAGACAGATGTTTTACTACATTGAGAAAAATTTCTCCTGATAACAGTCTTGGGTGAATCATCTCCTGAATGTGCCTGTTTGTGTCTGTTGGCTATGGGAGAAGTATGAACATATCTTTTGCAGTGGGTTATATGCTTTGAGAAAGGAGCCAGTGCTGAAGCTCAGATCCCATTTCCATGCCAAGACAGAGAAAGAGATTAACACTTGTATCAAACTTTAATGTCCAGTCAACGTAGATAATATCTGCTCTGAATGCAGTAAAACTTTGGTTTTCCTTAGGGAAAGCAGAGATGAAGGTGCCTGTCACTCTCATATCTTCCACAAAAAGCTTTTCTTGGTTTCATTCAAATGTGGAACAAAGCAGTTTTTACCCCCACAATATTTCTTTTTTGTTTATGTCACTGAAACTTGGTGAAATTTGAAGTGCATCATACAGGGAATGACCCCCAGCGGCTGGGCAGTTTGCACAAAGCCTGATGCCGCAGCTGGAAGGCAATCAGCTGCCGTTACAGTGCCCTGCTTGAACCCCTGCCAGCAGCTCACTCCGCCCCTGCCCGCTGCTGGGCTGGGAAAGAGGATTGGGAGAAAAAGGCAAAACCCTGTGGGTTGAGATCAGGACAGTTTAACAGACCAACAAACACAACGAGAGAAGAAACAACAGAAATAATGATTATACTAATGAAATAACATAAAACTAGTGATACAACACGACTGCTCACTGGCTAGATGTGCTTTCTGGCCTGGCTGTGGCTCACTCAAATCATGCCTTTTCCTCTACTAGCCCCTCTCTTATATAGTGGGCATGATGTCAGTAAGATATCGAATATCCCATTGGCTGGTTTGATTGTCTATCCCAGCTGTGGCCCCTCCCAACTTCTTGTGAAAATTAACCCTATCGTAGTTGAACCCAGGACGTAGAGTTTGGCCCAAAATTTCTTTTCACTTATAATGTCATCACTTAAGTATTGTGAATTTTTCAAACACAGGTCTTTTCCTGAAGATTATTCTTAATAGTCTGATCAAATTTATGGGATTTTCTCTGCTTTATATATGTGCTATATATGATACAATTTAGTATTCAATCACAACAGCATTCCTAAATGAGTGCAAAATTTAAGTGAAGCTATATAACTTTCCATTCAAAAGGTTCTCAGTCATTTAGTACCTTCCTCAGAAAGAGATATACTGTGGTCTAGAGCTGAATAAATAATGAAAAAAGTTATTCATGGGTAATTATTCTATGAGAAATGGCCAAATTTACAATGAGTTTTATTCACAATAGGTGATTTGACCAGTTTCATTTGGGACTGCTGTGAATCAAATTTACTAAGCACTCAGGCTACCTCTTCTATGAATTGCACTTCTCAATGCTATTAAACAAAATTAAGCATTTCTGCAATATTATTCATGGTTCACTGTGGGCAAAGAAATACCTTATGCTCTGAAGCAGTTTTTATGGTGATATAAAACAATTCTAATAACTTTAAAACTATCAGAGTGTGGTCTTGGAGTTTGTCTGGAGTTAAATATGTTCTTTTCTGCATCACCATTTCTGTATCATTCCAATATTTGCATTTTACAATGCCTACATAATGGCAGTCAATACACTGGCATCATGAATAAATCATTTATTTGCAGATTGTTCTCTGATTAAATACCTATGAGATCCAAGGCATTTATTATACTTCAGTTGTTTATAGTATATTTTATTATTTGCTTGTATCTTTTAATGTCTTACAGTAGGAATAGCACTGTGGTAATAGATAACAGAGATTTCAGCTGATAAAATATACAGTCTGCTTTTCAAGATCAGGTGAGTGACCTGAAAGGTGCCAGGGCTATCCTGAACTGCAATAAGCCACACTGGAACTGTGAAGAAATCTGAGGAAGGGTGTGATACAGCTGTAAACAGAGCTAGAAACTGCATAGGTTTCAAAAAAACTTAAATTCATTGTACCAATGTGGAGCGATTCATTGAACTGCAGTCAGTGGTACTAAACACACAAAAAAACCCCTGTCTGGTGGTCTTACCAATTACAAGTACCATACCTGAAGTTTTTTTTGGATGGTTTGATTAAAATATGTGGGTTTAGGAAGAGTGACATCAATTGTTCAAGATCAAAGTAATCAGTGTTGCAAAAACTTTTTTCATTTCTGATCAAAGAGGAAAGATTACACCCTACATTTATGATTAGTATTTTAAAGCCAGGGGAAACCATTATGTAATGTTTCCAAAACTGCAGCAAAATAAACCAGCTTTATTACGATACTATGACTGAACAATTTTTTACCTTATATCTGTAGGGAAAAAGGCATTAGAAAAGATTAATATAAAAAAACTCAAGTATCAACCAAGAGGAAAGTTAGCGTTACCATAAGCTGGAAAGTGTTTATGTCAAATAAAATTAAAACCACCAAACCCCAAGTCTCTGTTCCTTTTTAATTGCCTTTCATTTCTAGTTTCATATACACAGTCTGTCTAAATGAGAATGTTGGCTTAATTGCTCTGACAGACTGTATTTTGATTTTCAGTCTGAGAGTTTGCCACAGAACAAGTTTTAGTCAGGCCTTCTTGGTGCCCCGTTTTAGTTAGAAGTTACTACACTTCACTTTGCTTACAAAAAAAAAAAAAATAAAAAAATTACTTATTTCTTTTCTGACTTTGAAAAGGCCAAAGTAGTAAAATTCCCCAGACTGATGATACATCCTTATTTACACTCTTACCTTCCATAACTGGCATAATTTCCTGCAGAACTTTGAACGTATAAAATATAAATGTACATATTCACCTTTTTTTTCTCACCGAGCAAAGGAACATCATGCAAGGATTATGAAATAGACAATTTCTACATGTAGCATCTTAAAACAGATGCTTGGCAATATTTTTTTTTCTCCTGAAATGTCTTTGCTGACTTTCTGCACTTCTCAGGACTGTGATTCAGCAGAAGTTCTTTGGAGCCCCACAGCAAGTGTCTTGCATTTTATAGTCCAATAATTAATACCATTCTTGTGGGCTGCAGGAAAAATAAGCCAAGATCCTCCAGCTGGTGTCTTACAAATTTGTATTTTGTCCTCTGCATCTAGGGCAGCCTGAGCTTGAACCCCACCTTCTAAAATCCTAGAGCTCATGAATTAGAACACTCTCCTGAGTGCTGGGAGCCTTGGTCCATGTCCTCAAAGAGAAGAGCAGATCTTCTGTGAAAAATTAAGTGAAAAATTAACCCCCACAATGTTTAGAGCACAAAGTTGCTTTGCTTTTGTGAGTGCTCCCTAGGACCCACTTGCCCCTGCAATCTGTTTCTGCATCTTCATTGTTTATGTTTAACTAAACTTTTTAAAAGCCTGAAATAAAAACTGCGGAGACTGTCATGCCTACTAACTTATCAGTTCAGAATTATTTTGATTAGTCAAAAGTATCCTACTTCCTCCAAATGTTGCTTCATATTTACTATGATTTTGAAATGTTTTCTTGGATCTGCTAGAAGGTAAAATAAGAAACCATCTCACTATTTTGACAGATTTACCAATGCTTAGGTGGTCTGAATTTATCCAACATCTTATTCCTCTCAACTTGTGAAGGAAAAATTACTGCGAATATAGCAGTGCTTTTATGGATGTCCACTAGTGAGAAAAATAAATATTAAAATGCAGCTTCAAAAATTCAGTTTTTGTCTGTTCCCAAAGGAATCTCAGTCCAATTTCAAGGAAGGAGAAAAAAACTTATTACTGTAGGAAAATAAAGGCAAATGATATATGGGCTGTTTTTTATTTTGCTTAGACTTTTATGAATGTTTAGTTAATTTGACTGTACTACCTCAGTGCTGGTTAAAAATAACTGAAGATAAATTAGAGAAGAAATTAACTACAGTTTTATAGGAGAGTAAATGATGATTTCTGCTATTTACCAACACTAAATGGGGGGTCAAGGGTATAAGAAAATGGGACTGAGTCAAATTGTCTTGAAGTGGACTCTTACTGGCCCAACAAGATGTCTTGTGATAAGTAAGGTAAAGACTGGGCAGAAAAAGAGGACAGCTGGGTGTCACCACTGGTCAGCATAGTTCAATTTATCATGAAAGCTAAGTTGTTTCTCCTATATCTCATTCTGAATGTTGTCTATGGTCACTCAATGGAAAATACAGATACAAAAGATCCAGAAGAACTTAAGAATCTAGTTTGTGAATGTGTGTCCTAGGACTCCGGTATTTTAAACTTTATTTACGAGACCAGGCAGTGAAAGTAAGAAGCATCACTGTGAGTGGTGCCATGCTAAAAAAGCCACTGCATTTCTCTGCTCCAAAGGTGGTTCTTGATCTTACCTGCATAATTTATTAACAAAAAAAAAAGAGATTCAGAAACCTCAGGGGATCCATCCAGCTGATGGAAATAAGGTTGTGACTTAGGAATAAGGCTATGTGACACTTAAAGAGTGAGCAGCCAATAAGACATAAGGGCTAAGCCATGGAACAGCACGCAGGCTTACATCTGATATTTTAAGCCATTCACTGAATAAATGTGTCAAACAGCAGATTAAAAATTCCAAAATAAACAGCAGTCTATTTATGGCTGTTTTACTGAAGAGTTTATGTTGTACCTTGACTTAATTTGCTCTATGCCTGGACGATCAATTAAATAAGACTTAAGGAGTCACATAATGTCTCTGGGTACATCTGGATACCTCTGCTGTTATGCTAATGATGCTTTCAAATAAACTGCTATTTAACCCATGCTCTGAGAAGCTAAGGGAGGGAAGTGTCAGTAAAATAATTTTTTTCTCTGATTCATGGCAAACCGGAGGGAGAGCTATGAAAGGATGGCAGAACAATGGTCATGATTTGCAGGGGAGTAAATAATCATAAGGAAACTTTCTCCCCTGCACCAGACTGCACTTTTGAAAGCAGTGGTTTGCCCTACAGTATCTGGCACTTTCTAGCTCTCTTTTCTGTGTCTGACAACAGGAGAGAAACATTTTGGCTTTGCTGTATATTTCTCAGTTTCCCACAGAGTTGGAAGTCTAGTTTAACTGAAAAGTGTATGTTGTAACCTGGTTCAATTTACTCCCTTACAAGGCCACTTCCTAGAGAAATACAATTCTATGAGTCAAACTACTTGTAGATGAGTCATATTACTTGTAGACTTGCTGCAGTAGCACCACACTGCCACTTGCCTGAAAGCTATCTTCAGAGTGGTCTTCTTATGAATATTTGGTAAAGCACTTGAATGAAAAGGGTAACATGCTCAGAGTTCACATACAAAGAATGTTTTAAAATTAAACTCTTGAAACTTTCATGTGGAAATCCGTGCAGCTCTGCATGGGACATGGGACTGCTCTCTGGGAATAAATTCTTCTGAGTTATTAGATGTGCACATGCTATGTTTAAATTGTCATTATAATGCATATGCTTTCAACAAATTATAGATAATCATAGTGATATGATGGGTGGTTTTGGGTTTCTTCAGTTAATTGGAATAATTGTCAGAGATTTCAGTTGTCAGCACTGTGTCTGTAGTGTTTCATATCATTCATATTGGAGTCCATGAGGTGAAAGTGAAATTGCTTTACCAAACTGGTGACAACACTTGCTGAGATAAAAGAAAGAGGTAGCAGGTTTCAAATCTGAAGGCATCAGATTGGCTGTCAAAATAGTGTTACAGAGAAAGAGGGAGATACACTTAAATGAAGATGGCTTCTTTTGAAGGTCAGGCTGAACAAAAGTAAAACAATTATGTGACTTTGCTGTTCTAAAGACAAAAAAAAAAGCAAAATTTGTGAATTCTAAATCATAGCATTTGAAATCTGATATTTTAAGTAACTGCCTCAGTTTGCTTTACTCATGGAGGTTTGTGAGTGTACATGAACCTTGTTAGAAAATGTCTTCCTAAGTTTGTTGCTAACTGTAAGACATTCCATGAAGTAGTGATTTGAATACTGGTAGTCTCAAAGAAGTACTAAGCAGGGCCTTAGCTTTGCAAAACTCTTTTATACATAGGCTGATATCCTCGATGCCAAAGTGACAGCTGAGGATGGTGGTGGTGAGCCCAGGAGAAGGATGTATTGTATTCATGGGCCATTGGTCTGGAGTACAGCAGCCCAAGGGCAGTTCATACAGAATACATATAATTTTAGAGTATTAAGCAAAATAACATATAATTAGGAATTTTTATTTGACTAATCAATGTTCCTAATCTATTAAAAGTTATTTAAGCATGTGTAATGTTTTTGGCCAAAGCTGGTGCTATGATTTCTAACTTCATATTATGCTGAAGAAAATGCAATTATTTTATGGTAATACACATTTATTTACAGATAATACACATTAGACATTTTTCATAGCATGCATCATTATAATTTTCCCTGAAAGGTTGTAGCAGCTTTCAGAGGGCCTGAAGTAAATCCTTCCCCCCCAAAAAAAAACCAAAAAATCCAGACAGGTATCATGATAATTATTTATTCATTATTTCTCTTTTAACAATATGTCTCTTCAAGCAATGCTAGAGATTTAACACTGGAAAAAGACAAAATCATAAAAACATGATAATTTTCAGAATTATGGAGACAGTGGCATATAGTATAAATTCAAAACATAAAAATCTGAGAAAAATAGGTGCATTCATTTCTTGTCTAACATAACTGCAACTACTTTCTTTTCATCTTTACAGGCCTAATGATCCATAAATTTTGCTGCTTCTCATGATACAGTAAAAATATGAGTATTGCCTTAAAAACTAATTGGAAGCCTTGCTGGGCAAAGCCTGGTATAATTTTATTTTAAATCTCTCAGCCAGAGTTAAGATTGTGGAGGACTTAGAGAAAGAAGAAATATAACAGTTTTTTCTCCTTAAGTATACTATTCAATAAGCCTGTGTCCCCTCCATCTCTTTTTAGTTACATGCTCAAATCAGTGACATTTGAGAAGAGTGCTTTATGAATAAGGACCTTGGTTTCATGGTAAAGCAGACTATTTTACATCATTATGCAAAAATCCAAGCCACGGGTCATTTGGTTGCATACAATTTAAATACTACGGGCTGTAACTTTGGCTGATGTCAATCAACATACATCTTGAGTCCAGGAATTCCAGGTCAGCCTGCGTCTGCTGGGGATGGTCTGGTTCCATTCCCCACTTGTGGTCTATATATATTAAAGAAATTTAAGCTTTGCTGGTTTACTCTTTGACTCACTCCTGAAGCTCTACAAAATTCAAGAGTCTCTGTGCATCTCTCATATTGTCCAAGAATGAAAGTAGCAGCATGATTTATTGTTAATGTTTTCAGTGTCGCAAATACCTGTTAATAAAACAGACAGGAAGAACTCATCTCAGTGAACAGGCATATGCTGCCGATCTTTTCTCTTCCAGAAAAGGCTGATAATGCTTGAGGTATTTAGTCTATATGGGACAAACTAATGAAAGAGTTCAGTAACTTGAATTATTAACTTCTGTAACATGTTATTGTGTAATATTTTATAACTTCAATAACTTACATTATTGGGAAGATTAGGAGGGTCTCTCCAAAAGATTAGAGTTACAGCAGAGAAGTTAGAAATACGTTTCAACGTGCAGAAGAGCCATTGGCACTTGAGACTCCAGACAGACTGTCTCTAGCAGGATTTTGTTCCAGAGCAGCTTACTCTGAAGCATCTTGAAACACTGAATTGTGGGAGTCAGAAGCTCACTCAGAGACTGAGTGGATCACAAAGGTGCCTCTGTTCCTAAAATTACATGTCTGTTCTGCTACTTGAGAAAGAAGTGTGTCAGTTTGTTACAAGATGTATATCTGTTAGAGCAGAGAAGTTATTTCACAGTAGCAAACACACACAATCTGGTTTCTCCAATGGAACATATTAAACATGAGAAACATGCACCATGAGGTGTGATTGACGCCAAAATAGAAAAATCTCTTCTGCTGTGCTAGATTTTATAGATCCTAGCACACACTCCCACAGTAGGACACCAGCTCATTAGCTTTTCCTCTCTCTGCAGGCACAGTTGGATAGCATTTTAGTTCCAAAAAACAGTCTCTACCCATTTGATGGTCTCTCTTTGTCTGTGACGTTAGAGTTACAGTGCAGAATTTCAACTGCATGTCTTCCTACACACCTCTTTCTTTTGTGTTTTTCACAGCTGGAAGATGATTCTACTTCACAAACAATTAAAAAGAGAAACTATTGTAGACCATATATTTTAAGTACAGAGGTAACTGTAAAGTCAGCTAGTCTGACTTCCCATCTGTGCAAGTCAGGTAATTATAACCATATTGCACACAGATATTCCTGGAGGTTGGAGTTCAGGCTGAAAAATGAAACAAGGGAACCCAAAGTCAGAAATCTCTGCTACTTTGTCTTTTCCTTTGGTTTATTAAACCAAGAAAAACAATCCTAGCCAAGAAATTACCAGCCTTTGTTGCATCAAGAATGACAGATGAGGCACAGATAGGATCTTCAAGAGACTGTGCTGAGGCAGGAGCCACCTTGAGGATGGCAATGCCACATGGAAGCACCAAGAGGACGCTCACTCAGCAGCGTGCAAGCCTCTGTTTTATGGCAGTGGAAGGAAGGCTCCATTTCAACCTGCAGCTGTTTAACCTAAAATATAGCTCCAGTGCCCCAGCAACAGAGTAGACAGAAGTGCTGTTGGAGAAAGATCTAGGTCCAGATATCTCAGCTTTTACAATTAGGATCAGTGCTACAAAGAGATGAGTGCAAGTGTAAGAGGTATGGCACGAACAACTGAAGCACAGGCATGGATGAAATGGGTTGTTCAGGATGGACAGAAGGACAGGGAAAGAAAGGATAATTACACCCTGTGTTAAGGGGAAACCTGAATGTTGAAAAACTCCAGTAAGAGACCAGAGGTCAAGGTGAGATGGATCTAATTTTGGTATGTTGTAGTGAAGGTCTGTAACTGGTCATCTGGGGCAGAGGAGGTGGTGGATGAGCCTTGAACAGCTATGCCCTCGTGGGGGGCTTTCATACATCTGGATGGAGGACATGATTGCATTGAGCAAAACATGAAGCTGAAATACTCAACATGTTTTTTCCCTCATTCCTTTTAGCAAGGTCCTCTCTTGGGACCTCTGATTGTATCAATATGGTTAAGAAAGAGAGGAGCAGATGACATTTGGGGAGCAAAAGTTTTGGGGGACTAGAGTAGCTGAATATCTTCAGATCCATGGTACTGGATGGGATACACCCAAGGATACTGAAGGAGTTGGCTGTAGTGATGGTGAGAGTCATCTATGATCTAAAAAAATTCATGCATATCAGAGAAGGTTCTCGCTGACTGAAAAAAAAAAAAAAAAGCCAGGACTACATCCTTCTTTGAGACATGCAAGGAGGAGGAGATGGAGAAATATAGCTTTCTCACTGTAAAGCTGATGAAGTCTAAGCTGGATGAATGAGAAAATTTCAATCCAGATAGCAGTCCAACATTGTCTGTTGAAAAGGGATGTTGAGAAACTGGAAAGGGATAAGGGGAGGACTACTACTGGCCAGGGACATAGACCATAGTCTGCAAGGAGAGTAAGAAACATCTGGTTTTATTTAGTCTGGAAAAGAGGAGCTAAGGGGGCAGTAGGATAGCGGCCTAAAACTACTTGAGTGGAAGTTAGAAGGGTAAGAGAACCGGTAGTGACAAATAATATAAAAGGGACACTGACCAAAAATTTCTTCTTTTGGGGTTTAGAGTGGACGTTAGGAAAAACTTTTCACAAGAATAGTGCAGCACTGAAGCACGTTCACCAGGGAGGCTGCCAAACCTCCATTCCCGGTTGTTTTCAAGATTCAGGTATGGCCACAGCTGACCTGATGTAGTTGTAGAAATAGTCTTGCTCTGAGCAGGGTGGTGGACTAGATGACCTCCAGAGGTCCTTCCAGCCAACATTTCTAAGCCTCTGTCTGCCACTGTAGAAAGACAAAATTTTTGAATGTAGTTTTGCATGAGCTAACAGAACAGCTACACTGATATAATCTAATTTTATTATTTAACTTATTACCATCTAGATTTTGTGCCTAATTTAATATATGGTTCCTGATGTATTTTTCAATTAGAGCTGTAGTATTCCCACCAAGGATGCCCACTTCCAATATCACTTAAAACTCTCTGTCATGGTTTAGACCCATCAGGGAGCTGAGCATCACTTGCTCACCTCCCCCAAAAAACCCGTGCCTGAGAAAAGAAGAGTTTAATAAAACACAAAAAGAGCAATAAGCAACAGTAATAACAATATATAAAGAAAATGATACAAAGAAACAGACCACATTATCTCGCAACTGGAACTGCCACGCCACCCAGCCCACCACCCCTGCCCCACCTGCTGAAAGGATGCCTAGTCCAGCCCCTATGTTGGGGATGTGACCTCAGCATGGTATCGAATGATCTGTTGGTTGGTTTGGTTGTCTATCCCAGCTGTAGCTCCCTCCCTGCTTCTGGTGAAAGTTAACCCTATCCTAGCTGAACCAGCACACAATCTCACTGTGAATGATTTAGTGTCTGTGGCATGAAATAAACAATGTGGTGTTCTGCAATATCATGGAAGATACCAGGTCCTAAGAAATGTTGATTTCCATACAACCTACACTGGAAAGATTTACCTAATATTAATTGTAGAATAAGTTATCCAGCTATCATAATTCTGCTTGGTTTATGCTGTTTTATAGACCTGGAAGACAGGAATTAAAATTATTTTCAGACCGAAAAAGCATCTTACCTTTTAAATCTTCATGTTGAACAGAACAGAACAACTTTACTTCCCCAAATACCCTATTCAGTTCTTTAATAGTAGCTTTTTTATTCTTGCAGAGCTGAGTTATGGATATATCTGTATCTGTTAAGAGTAAATACAGTCAACCCATCAGATAACAGTGTTGGCCATACAGAGAGATGTATAAATAACCCAAATATCCCCTCTATAAAAGGTGACCCTGTAGTATAATTAAGTCAGTAACAGCAACATGTTGATTATACTTATAAGAAAAAAAAAAAAAAACAAAAAACAAAACAGTAGGCTTGTTAAATCATTGTTGTAAACTTCCTGGATTCATATGTACACTGAAAAATATAGATTTCAGGAAACATCTGTAACTTTGATATGCTTCCATACTTTAAACTAAATTTCAAGCCACAGATCATGAATCAAATGACTGCTTTTACAAGACCAAGCACTACTATTGAATTGTATTCCTATTTTCTCTTACTTCTTTTATACTATATTTACTTTAGAATTAAAATTGATATAATTTTTTTCAGCATCAGATGATATCTTGGTAGCAAAAGAACTTTGAATTAAGGTCAGTATTGTCCTTCAAATTTACCTTTCTGGGAACAACTAGTACCTGTGCTCTATTCCCTGCTTTCTCAAGCAAGTAATAAGAAATGGAATTTAGGTTCTACAAATATGTGTGTAGATAGTAATTTTCTGTTGGTGGAGGACAAACAGATATGATTACCCTTGTCAAGGTCAGAACAATTCCTTCCTCTCGGTGTCTCTGGGACTTATAGTCTATCCCCAAAAGATCACAAGTCAATGAAGAACAACCTCTTCATTTCAGATGGATTTAGACATTTTTTCTTTTTTTTTTTTTTTCCCCAAAGTGTGTCTTTAGTGTGATGTGTCACCCCACTCAAATCCTTCAAAGACAAAGTAAAACATCAGTATTGTAGTAGAGATTTCTCTTCAATCACTGTCTCTCTTTCTGTGAAATCTGTAGGGATAGTGTAAAGCAATTGGGTAACCAATATATCTAAGAGCCTGGCTCAAAGCCAAGTCTAAAACTGAGTTCAACAAAAATCTCTCTATGTAGCAGCTGAAACAATGTCATAGAGAAAAATACATTCCTAGAGAAAATGTCTCCCTAGCTGTTTAAAATATGTGGCAGTCCAACCAGCATGCCACGCAAGATTTGATTTTCTGCAATTCACTGTACACTGTGCTTCCAACGCTGCCTGGACGTGGTTTCCTAACTGGCACCAGATCTGCTTAGACATTTTGTGTTGTAGAACACAGCAGAGTGCAAACCACCCAAGTTAGCACTAACTACTGTATGTCAGCGATCATCTCACTTCTGCTCCATCTCTGCTAACCCAGTGCTTGGCTCTTCTTTCACAGGAAAGATGAACTCTATAGAATTTGCTTGGTGGATACTGACACAAAAACAAAACAAAACAAAACATGAAAGTCAATCAGGCTTCACTTCCAATATTTATTAAAGACTTGTAATTTACTGTTATCCACCTCTGCCATTCCCATCCAATTATACTCTTATTTTTTGTCTCATTCAAGTCATTAATGGCAGTTAGGCTAAATAGTTTTCATCCTATGCTGTAGCACTCACAGAGAGAAATTTGAGGTTGATGGGTTTTAAGAGAAGGTTGTTTTTATGATGTGTATTTAACATGCTTCAGAGAAAACCAAGTACTATGACCAAATTATTCAAAATATGTAAATTAGCATCTTTACTTCAGTGTGTACTACAAATACCTCTACCAGATGAGAATACACTCCTGTTGATCCAAAGATTTTAATAAGCAAGCTTCATTGTATTTTAAAGCAAAATTCAGTACAAGGTGGATTTAGATGAGAGTGAGGGTCTTCTGAAGGTCAAGAGTTGTGATATTAATAGTTATGAAGTAACTGTTCGATGACAGTTAATTTTAAAATATGACTACCTATCTTTTTGTTTTAATAATCACATTCTCATTTTTATCTTCCTCATTACAAAATTTTTCAAATTCTTAATTATTATGAGAAACTGTTAACTACATCAAAAGGATCTGATTACATTACACTTTGATTTGTTGTCATTTTGCTATAGAAAGATACTGTCTGTATTCTTATCAGAGTTGAAAATACCTATTTATTTGCAGCTTCTTAGAGCAACATGAAAATATTCCTAGACCTGTTTCTCAATAGAATGTGGCATTGTCAGAAATGGATAGCTATTCTGGTAATAGGCACCAGACATCACTTACAGTACAGTTATTACTCATTGTCACCATAAAACTTTTCCAAAGTCTAATGACATATCGTCATTTCTAGTATGCTTACCAACTTCCCCCCCCAACCACACTTCATATAAAATTTTTAAGAGTATTCTTCTGTGCCAAGGACTATTCACAGTTCTTGTCACATGTGCAGGTAGCTTGTCCACTCACAGCAATGATACCTCTACCTAGGCAAAAGGAGAAGCTGAAGCCACACGCAGCTTCTCTGAAATATCCAGTACTGGCCACTCATAGAAAGCAGATGCTAAATAAACAGGCTGTTGGTCTGCCTCAACAGAGTGACTTGTATTTTCAGAACCAGCTTTGCAAAAGTCAAGGAAGGTTCAACATTATTATTGATTTGAAGCCTTCGCTCCATCTGCTTACAGCACAGAAGGACATATAACACTCTTGGAAATTTTTGCTTAAAATGGACTGATCAATGATGGAAGAAAAAGTTCACTTCCTCTGAGATAAAAACATAAAAGTTTCACACATTTACTACATACAGCTAAGCTCTAGGAATGTTTTTCTGGCTTTTCAAGGCTTGTCAAAATGCTGGTAGGCAACCCTGAAGTATAAATACAAAATGAGTCAATTATCAAAATCTTGATTTTTGTGGTTGAAGTTCTATTTCTCCAACTTATGTACTCTGTGAAAGAGTAACACAACAGTAGAAACGAAACATTGGAGAAACCAGAACAAATTCCCATTGCGAACTACAAGGGCATTATGACGGTGTGCAGAGATGCAGTTAGAAGAGCAAAGCTCAGCTTGAATTGAAATTGGCCAGAGATGTCAAAAAATACAAGAAAGTGTTCTTCAGGTACATAAACAACAAGCAGAAAGAGAAGGAAAATATTTGCCAATTAAACAGGAGAGGTGAATTCAACACTGCTGAAATGGCAGAGGTTCTCAACACTTTCTTCACCTCTGTCTCTGCCGACACTATTGGGACTCAGGCCTTGGTAATAAAAATGCAGGCTGTTGCAAACACTAACCCACTGCTAGTGCAGGAAGAGTTGGTATGTGAACTAATACAGGAGCTTGACCCCTACAAATCAGTGGGCCCAGAGGTTATCCACCCAAGAGTGTTAAGAGAGGTGGCTGATGCCATTTCAAGGCCACTCTTCATAAGGTCTGAGAAGTCATGGAGACTGGGGGATGTCCCAGAAGAAAGTGGTCTTAAAGGAAGATCCAGAAAATTATGGGCCCATGAGTCTTACTTCAATCCCTGGGAAAGTTATGGAATGAATCCTCCTGGAGGCTATCACAAGTCAAATGAAGCACATGAAGTGAGTGGGAAAAGGCAGCATGGATTTACCAAGGGCAAATCATGCCCAACAAACCCAAACACCTTTGATAACCAAGTAAACTGCTTGGCTGAAGTGGCACGAGAGGTGGACATTGTCTACTTGGATTTACTTAAGGCTTTCAGTTGGATCCCCACAGCCTTCTCCTAGAGAAGCTGATGTGTTATGGTCTAGACAAGTGGTCCATGTAGTGACTCGGGAACTGGCTGACAGGCTACACCCCGAGGGGGGGGGGAAAAAACCCCATTTTCAAACTGGCAATCTGTTACAAGTGGGGTCCCCAGGGACTGGTATTGGGCCCAGTGCTGTTGAATATCTTCATAAATGATCTGGATGATGGGATCAAGGGTACCCTGATGAAATTTGCTGATGATACCAAAATGAGTGGGAAGTGGACACTTCAGAAAGGAGAGCCACCCTGCAGGAAGACCTGGATAGGCTGGAAGACTGGGCTAGTCACAAACTGATGAAGTTCAGGAAGGACAAGTGTAAGGCCTTGCACCTGGGAAAACGTGATCTAGGAGTGCAGCATAGACTTGGATCTGCCTGGCTGGAGAGCAGTTCTGTGGAAAGGACCCTGGGGATCCTGGCGGACAACAAGCTCAATACAAATGAACAGTGTGCTGCAGCAGTAAAGAAAGCCTAGGTTGCATCACCAGCAGAGATGAAGAAGTCATTATCCCACTCTACTTAGCACTTGGCAGGCCACATCTGGAATACCATGCTCAATTTTGGTCACCACTATACAAAAAAAAAGATGTGGACAGGCTGGAGAAGGTCCTGAGAAGAGCCACAGAGATGACCAAAGGACTGGGAAGCCTGCCCTATGTGCAAAGGCTTAGAAAACTGGGTTTGTTTATCCTTTAGAAAAGAATGCTTAGGAGAGATCTTATCACCATGCTCCAGTATTTAAAGGGTGGCTACAAAGAAGATGGAGACTCCCTTTTTACAAGGACTCACATGGAAAAAGCAAGGGGTAATGAGGACAAGTTACTTCTGGGGAGATTGCATTTGCAACTGGACATAAAAGGACAATTTTTCATAAAGAGACTCAATCAGCCATTGGAATAATCTTCCCAGGGACTGGTGGATTCCCCAACACAAGACAACTTTAAGGTTCAGCTGAGCCGGGTGCTGGGCCACCTTGTCTAGACTGTGATTTTGCCAAGAAAGATTGGATCAGATGATCCTTAAGGTCCCTTCCAACCTGGTATTCTATGATTCTGTCTGACTTGCAACTCGAAATCAATTGGTTCACTTGGCCACCTGACTGAGAAGTTCCTTTATTTATTTGTTTTTATCTGAGAAGCACCTCTCATATGGTCTCTGGGGAATGCCTAATAAGTGAAAAAAAAAGGTTTTCTTGGTGTCCTGATAACTGAAGCAAGACCACTAAGCTTTAAAGACCTTTACTAATGTACAGGAGCAAGGAGTATTCTGCAGGTACAGTTAGTGAGTCTGCATGTCTGAAGACTTGTTCACAAGTGAACTATAGAACTTACTAAAAAGTAGTACATTTTAGGTACTGCAGCTGCTATGCTGATTTTTGGTAACAGTAACATTTTATTGTGTATTCATTGGCTAAAATATCACTTTGAATTCATTAAACCCCCAAACTCAACAATCTCAAGCTATGAAGAAGAAATGAGCCGCAGATGTCTCTCCCCTGAGAGAACAGCCTTCACTTTCCAGATGATCTCTTGCACAGATTGATAAAGAAAAAATCCAAGTTTGCATCACCTGGCAAGGCAGCCCTTAAGAAATAAAAAACATTCTGTATTTTCAAATTGTATTCAGTACAGTTGTAAAGCTGCAGAAATTTCATCAGGATTCAAAAAGAAAAGCAACCAACAAACCTCCCCTCCCTACTGTCTGGCATAGCTGACAGTCTAATTCAGCTTTCTTACTCTAGAAATCACACAAGCCCACTGAAACTCATTTGCAGTTCTTGATCTAACAGAAGCTTCCCCATTCAGAAAAGATGGAAAATTTGAACTTTAAAAATATCACTGCTGGCAAGGTTTTCCTTCCTTTTACTGTGGTGTGAATGATGTCTATCACATTTGGGGTTTTTTTTGGTTAATTTTTCCGTGTTAAAGGAATTGGAGGCGATTTTGTAGATTTTACACACGTTCTCATAACTGAATAATGAGAATACGTATTCACACATATAGAGAAAAAGGCAGGAAATACCATCCTGGATATCATTTGTATAGTTTCAACTTACCACTAAATGCTACAGCAAAAGATGAAACAGCAGTAAAGTAACAAAGAAGTGCAAAAAATAAAATGCTTCATCAAAATATATTTTGCAGTGAAAATGACTGCACTATATTTTTGCACAAGTATTCTGATGATGTTCCTCTTTAATTAACACAGTCAGTAGTGAGAGAAGACATGGACCGTCAGGCCCTCTGCTTGGTTTCCCAAACTTCCATATCAGCCCAAATTTAGCTGCAGATGGCCTTGTTTAGGCAACATATCACCTGAGTCCAACTCAGAAAGAAGGTTGGCAGGTGCTGTATGGGAATGGGAACCACAAGGAACCCATGTCAGCTGGAGCAAAGAAATTAAACCACTCACCCTTTCTGGAAAAGAAACGTACTGTCCTTTGCTTATCCTTCTAGCACCATCTTTTGTTTTTCTTTCTAGCAATGTTTTATTAGAATGTGAAACACTTTGTTATCATGTAGTAACTTTAAAAAAAGAAAAGTCAGGTACTTTAAGTGTGGATGGAAGGAGGAAAGAACTTGAGAAACAAAGGTTGAAAGGTAGTCTACTTTGGGGATCCCTGGAAGATAAATAGCTTCTTATACTCTGGCTTTCTAGTCTAGAGAAGGTCTCTGGCTTCCAATGTTGGAGCAGTGCTCATGATTTTCTCCAGGTTTCAGATTTGCTATGGTATGAATCTGTTGGATGTAAACACTGGATGCAGGGATGTGCCCTTTTCATAATGGTTCCTGAAAACCAGGTCACTGCATCTGGCAGTACCTAACTGGGCACCTGCCATCCTTTTGGATGAACTGGTTTTAAGCAAATGCAATATAATGCCCACAGAGAGAGACAAGGAGTAGTTACACAGTCCTACCTGCATGTACCAGCACAAGAGAGTTCGGTATTACTATGACCCTTGGAAATGCATGGAGCTCCAGCTACTGAAGATTTCTGTGGGAAAACTATTTGTGCTAGAGTGAGTGAGAAACAGGAGACATTCTGGAAAAATAGACCTGACATCCTGTCCAACGCTACACTGCAGGGCTTATATTGGTCATAATATTACTATCAATCTACAGTTGTCAACACTGTATTCTCAACTATATGGAATAGGAAAGTATGTGGAACATGCCCATGGCAAAGACAAAGGGAGAGGTGTTTATTTTGTCTTATCCATAGGTGTGGATTTTTAAACTGAATTTAATCTTAGCATTACAAATGATAGACAAAACAAAAACACCTGCTGTAGAAGAGAGGTGGTTATGTGAAGATATTCCAACTACCCATACAGGTTTTGAGTGAGCAGTAATCCTACCTTTTTAACTAATCAGATAGTTACATGCATTATTTCACAAATTATGCTTCAAAACAGCACTACAAAAGATGCTAACTTGGTTATAATAAGTGTATAATAACATTTCCTTCTCTCGTTGCTGGAGAAGGCAGTATAACATCACATGGTTTGTATCGAGTAGGGTGGGTTCACAAATAGTTCTGCAAAACATAGGCAAGCAAATCGAAATGTCATTTCACTGACTTCAGAGAATGTTAAAACATTTCTAGGTTTAATTCAGGTGTATAAACTGAAAGAGGAGATGACAGTGCAGAAAGCAGCACTGCAGTGTACTGTTTTCCCTGGACTTATAGCTTTGACTTAGAATCATAGAGTAATTAAGGTTGGAAAAGACTTCTAAGATCATGAAGTCCAACTGTCAGCCTTCCACTACCATGACCACTAAGTCATGCCCCAAAGTGCTACATCTACATGTTTTTTGAACACCTTTAGGGATGGTGACTCCACCATCTCTCTTGGAAGCCTGTTCCAATTCTTCACCACTCTTTCAGTGAAGAAATTCTTCCCAATAACTGATCTAAACCTCCCCAGCACACCTTAAGCCCATTTCCTCTAGTCCTATCACTAGTTACTTAGCAGAAGAGACCAACACCCACCCCACTACAACCTCCTTTCAGGTAGTTGTAGAGCACAGTAAGGTCTCCCCTCAGCCTCTTCCTCTTCTCCAGCCTAAACAAACTCAGTTCTATCAGTCACTCTTCATAAGACGTGTTCCCCAGAGCCTTCACCAGTTTTGTTGCCCTTCTCTGGACCCATTCCAGTATTTCAATGAATTTCTTATACTGTGGTGCCCAAAACTGAACACAGTATTCAAGCTGTGGCCTCACCAGTGCTGAGTACTGGGGTACAATCACTTCATGGGACACACTGTTTTTGATACAAGCCAGGATGATGCTGGCCTTCTTGGCCACCTGGGCTCAGGCAGCCATCAACAAACACCTCCAGATCCTTTTCCCCCTGGCAGCTTTCCAGCCACTCTTCCCTAAGCCTGTCAGGTTGCCTGGGGTTGTTGTAACCCATGTGCAGAACCCAGCACTTGACTTTGTTTTACCTCATACTCCTGGCCTTGGGCCATCAATCCAGCCTGTCCAGATCCCTCTGTAGACCCTCCCTATCCTCAAGCAGATCAACATTGCTGCCCAACTTGGTGTCATCTGTAAACTTACTGAGGGCGCACTCAATCCTCTCATCCAAATCGTTGATATTAAACAGAATTGGCCCAAATAGCACTAGGAAACACCACTTGTGACCAATATCTAATCTGTACATACAGTCTCTCAGAAAACTTAATAATGATGCTGTGCAGTGTATATATATTATTTTAATAATTTAGAAACTCTCTACTAATTTTGTCTGGTTTGTTTTAGGGCAGCTGCCAGACCCTTGAGAGATGAAGATACAGCAATGCAGAAAATGTATCCAGAGGTAAAACATGACCTCTGAATTTGCATGTATTTGCAGTGCTATGTGGAGGACAGAAGGAGAAGGAATATATTTTTCCTCATAACACCCTTGGAAAGCAGATTTTGCTGCCTGTTTTTTCCAAGTGAGGTCAATGCTCTTCCAAACAAAACAGTTATTGTAACATATAGATAAGATTTGTTAAGATATGATAACAACATGATATAATTATGATAAATTCATCATATGCTTAGGACTGCATATGAGCAGTAAAAGCAGAATAATTATAAATATAAGTCCATCTGTGACTGAATAAATATCTTTATCATTCCTTCAGTGCAGGGATTTAGGCAATGCTTTTTTCATATGGGTCTAGGTGCACAAACAAGGGTCTCAATGCTTTTTTCCTTCAGTGTACCAGGAGGAAAAAAAAAAAAAAAGTAGTATCCTGCCTGTGCTTTTTGCTATAAGTGACATACTTCAAAGACTTCAGGTTTTAAAGTATGAACTAGATATGAAGTGCAAAGGATATTGCAGACAGAAAAGTGACTAAGACTGAAAGGGAAAATCCAAATATTTTAAAAAATTACCACGCATAACTACTTCTCTCTATTTAATACTTCCTTTCAAATAGTTTTACTCTAGTCTAACCAGATTGTAATTCTCAAAGGCATGATATTGAACTCCCACTTGCTATAAGTCTTTGCTTAGATCAAAAAGGCTTTTCATATTGGAAAGAAAGAATTGTTCTGCTTCCCCAGTTAGAAACTCAGCAGATCTTTCAGTTCTTTCCACATAAAATGAAGCTTATAAATACCATTTAATAGTGTCTCTGTATTTGGTGTATTCAAAGACTGTCAATTTTACAGTAATGGAAAATATATAAACTTCAAGTAGAATTAAAAAGAGTGAGAGAAAATGAAATTGTATATTGAAAAATCAAGCTGTTCATAACCAACATTGAGTCCCCAGAAATACAGAAATGCCTCACAGGTATCAGAGTCAATATTAAGGTAATCATGATGATTGCATCAGAAAACTTTTATTAAATGGAGAAGGAGATTGAACTCCTTTTAGCAAATAAATATGTGTCCAAGAGGAAAGTTTGGGTTATTTTTTTTAAAGAGTAGCCTAAAGCCCTAAAGCTGCCTCAGACCTGAGGGTTTTCTGAAAGTGAGCTACAAGAATTAGATGCTCAGCTGGTCCAATAAGTCAGGAGGGAACAAGCTTACCTTGATTTCTCTGAAAATACCAACTTGGAGAGTTATGGTAGGTGGTAGAAGGTGTCTGATTTCCTTCCTTTGAAGTGAATTTTTGTTTATGAAAATATTAGATTTCAGTGCTTTAAATTACAAGAACTAAAAGAACCTGCAAAGGTTCAGGATTAAAAATTAGGAGTATCTCTCTAACTGAAGGGTTTGCAGAGTCTTATAATCAGAAGTCATCCAAAAGGCCTTAATACACATTTATTTGCATTTTTTTGAAGATTGATATTTTGTAGCCAATGGTGTGGGAAAACTGCTTCCACATTCAAGTATGAAAACACAGACCTATCTACATCTTTGGTCTGATACTAAAGAGAAGGGGTGCATATGCAAAGTAAGTAACTGAAATTGCAAATAAAGAATATGAATACATATCTACATATTTCTTTATTTATCTATCTATTTATTTATTTATTTATTGTCTATTAAAGTACTAGCTCCCTGGTGGCAACACCTTAGTTGTAAACCCAGGAGAGCCCAGGACCTTGAACTCTGCTCTGTGCTGTGCTGCACCTCTAAGTCTTAGGACATGTTTTGTGTCAAATTGAACTAACCTATTTGAATTAACCTTGTAAGGAAATGAAAAGCTCAGACAGGTTATCTTCACCTGATGCAAGATCAGGCAAATTCCAAAGAGACTTTCCTGCTCTTCTTCCAATTCCTGACCTCACATTCCCATCACCTCCTTTGTGTCATCTCTTGTAACTGTGCCCTTGAACTGGGAACAGGCTGGAAGTCTGACCTTGCAAAAATCCAAAACACACTCCACCAACCCCATCCCACCAAACCAGGAGTATCTTTCCATTAGCTCAGCAAGTTTATTCAACCCACTTCACAAGATCATTGTGGTGGCTGCAGAGCAGCGGGTGAGGTGCGGAAACAAAGGTTATAACTCTGGGAGGGTTATAAAGCAGGTCTGTCAATTATGGTTTACGGCGCCAGGTGCAAGGAGGATTGCTCCTCCAAACTTGTACCCTGAGGGAGCAGACAATGAGGATTACACAGGATAAAATCATGGATATTTGTTAGGTTTCACAAGAATAGGTGGGAAGATTATAATTATTTCTGGAAACTCATTATCAAAAGTGTCCACCCACTCATGCCTGTGTGTTGCTTCCTGGCGGTCGCAGGCTGGGGTCTTAGAGGATGAGGGCCGGGGTCTTCAGGATGAAGACTCCAAGTTTTCCTCAGAGTTGAACTTTTTTCCTTTGTTCTGAGACCATGCGCAGTGTCCACTGTTTTTGCAAGAATAAGGCGTTGTAACCAAATGGTTCCTGTCAGCCTTGAAAGGTACCCATCTTATCAAGAAGTTTCAGAAGTTTCAGTCCCTCCTGTCTGCCAGTTCAGCATTAATGACACAGTTTGCAGGGGCTTTAACAACACAGTAGCAGTTTATCTTGCATTTTCCCAATTTATGGTGCTTAGTGTGTAAACGAGTAGTTGATTGTCACACATTCTACACCAGTATGTGATATATTTGCCATTTGTGGGGGACAAGCACATAAGCATGAGGCTTGACTATAGCTAAGAGTGTTAACTGCTTATTTCATGGACAGTACTGCCATTAACTCAGGTAGTCCTCAGAGGGGGAACTTCCACAGGTATCAGACTGATCTGGTTGAAACTAATAGGTTTTATTTTAAGCTAAAAAAAAAAATAAAAAAAAAAAAATAAAAAAAAGAGGGGTAAAACTTGCAGCTAACAGTATTAGTTGCAAGACAGTTCCAACTCTGCTGCTTACTTGCTAGTGTATGTGGCTGGCACTGTCCTGACCTGGACATCCCAACCCCACCCAGTAATCACAGAAAGCTACTGTAAAGTCTCCCCGAAGCTGTCTGGCCTGTCTTGCTAGCTCCTTTTTATGGTCTGGTATGAAGAGCAAAACACGAATGTTGAGCAGCTGTTTACATTCTGTGTCTTGTCCTTGTGTGCTTGCAGCCCAGAAAGCCAACTGTGTCCTGGGTTGCATCAAAAGAAGCATGGCCAGCAGGTCAAGGGAGGTGATTCTCACCTTCTACTCTGCTCCTATGACACCCCATCTGGACTGTTGCGTCCTGGAGCCCCCAGCATAAGGAGGACATGGACATGTTGGAGTAGGTCCAGAGAAGTGGGACAAAGATGATCAGAGGGGCTGGAGCACCTCTCCTACAAGCACAGGCTGAGACAGCTGGGGTTGTTCAGCCTGGAAAAGAGAAGGCTTCAGGGACACTTTGCTGCAGCCTTCCAGTACCTGAAGAGGGCCTACAAGAAACCTGGGGAGAGACTTTTTACAAGTGAAAGGACCACAGGTAATGGGCTCAAGCTAGAAGAGGGTAAAGTTAGATTAGAAATTAGGAAGATGTTCTTCACTATGTGGGTGGCAAGACACTGGAACAGGTTGCCCAGGGAAGTTGTGGATGCTCCATCACTGCATGTGTTCAAGGCCAGGTTGGATATAGCTTTGTGCAGCCTGGTCTAGCGGGAGATGTCTCTGCCCATGGAAGGAGGATTGGAACTTTTCAGTCTTTAAGGTTACTTCCAACCCAAACCATTCTATGATTCTACCATTCTTTAGGTCTACCCGCAACAGTGTGCAGTTTCTCTTCTTGATTAAATTTGTGAATAACTAATTAAATATACTTCCAAACATTTAAACTCACAAATAAACTATATTGTATGTAGTTTCTGATGTAATCTTAGTTTCTCTCTGTCATAAAATATATCTTGCCAAAATCTGAGTTGTTTACAGCTTGCTTTGATCTTACAGTGGATGATATAGACATACCCCTTATACATACGAATCACCTCTAATTGAGATCTGTCATGATATGAGCATCTCTTTTCTGACTGATCTCTGTAATACACCAGAGGTCAGGGTGTACTTCTCACACACTATGGGAAAGAGGGTAAAACCTCATCTGTAGGAAAATAATAAAGAACTGCTATATAAATGATAACTTCTGTGGTCTAGTGAATCACCTTAAAAGAATAAAATTTTAAATTGAACTGATTTGGAACAAGATGTTTTAGTTCAATAATCTGAAATAAATTATGGACATATAGGAATGCCATTTTTTTTCTTTAAAAGGTAAACAGCAGAAATGCTCAACATTTTCTAACTTCCCCAAAATGTTTCCTTCTATGAGAAGTACAGTTATTTTCATTCTTACATTTAAGACATAGAAGTATTAAAGCTGTTGATAAAAACCTTAGAAACATTAACACAACTACAGAAAAAAATATTTTTCTCCACAGGATAAAACGTTTCTGATTTTTGTTAAACTCTGCTTAATAGCCAAGTTCAATAAACAACCCTGGTGCTGTCATTCATTAGCATGATCACTTCAGGAGCCCCTTTGCAGTAAATCAGTAAACTTACCAGCTCCTTTGTGCATAGCAGTGACTCATTTTGTGCACATCAGGGAGCAGCAAAAGCCTGTCTACTTCACTGAAAAGGATGATCTGGGAGCTGAGAGTGGGCACGGCATGGGCAATGTGATGAAGGCACAGCCCCAGGGTGGTGCTGAGAGGGACAAGGTCCATCTACAGTCCCAGCAGAGTGAGGTATTGAGTCATGTCTGGGATGAGCCCAGCAATCTCCGCAGGAGAGGCAGGAGCTATGGCTGGAGACAAGGCTAGGTGCAAGGTCTGTCCAAGAAACTCACAAACCAAGACAGCCTGTTTCCTCCCTTCCTGTGCTCCTTACTAAGTGATGGTCACCAGATTAAGTCAACTGCCTTAAACAAGGATATCATATAGCCTCAGTTTTGTGGTTCAAGAGATTGCTTCAAGCTTCTCTTAAGGAGAATATAATTTTAAAGAATTCTTTTGAAGATAACCCTTCAGTTATACTGAATTGTTGATATGTACAGTCCTCAAGCCCAACAATAAACAATTCGAAAAAGAAATCTAGCCTGAGTTTCTCAAGATCTTTTCCTTTGTATATGCAGACTTGCCAATGTGCAGATCATCAGAGAAAGGGTCTGGCACTGATTAATTAAATTACAGCTAAATTAAAGGTCTCACCACTAAATAAATTTAATTTACGAAGAAATTAACATCTTCCCTTTAAAATTCTCAGAAAATAAACTTTTTACTCAAAGAGCAAGTGCAGTAATTTGGGTATGATTTAGTGCACTCTTTATACATAATAGGATGAATAATTGCAAAACCAAGTGCAGAACTATGCAGTTTCAACCAGAAAACTCTGATTTCGATGCTGTATAAAATAATAAAAGCTGTATCACATTATGCCTAATCACAGCAGGCCAGAAGACTCCTCTCTGCATACTTTACTAGCAATATACAGAACAGCTAGGAATTATCACTAGTTTAATTGTATGTGTAAGAAACCAGAGAGTGGAGTGCTGTAGTACATGTAACATGGTCTTTCATCTAAGCACATGAACTGCTCTTGAGCCCTTTTGTTTTCTAAAGAAGCAGGAAGTGCTGGATAGATGACCTGGCTTGTGGCATAGCTTCACCTCCTGAGTCACCAGCAGTATATTTGCACTTCTCTGAAGCATGAGAAGTGCACTGTAGGCTGAAACACAACAGTATTCTCTCCTCTATGCTGTGAAGGAGTCATTACATTTCAATTTTGCTCAGTAACACTAGAAATATACAACTGTAATGTGTCCATCTCTGCTATGTGTCTTTTAAGCTTCAACTTGCCTCCATCAAATCCCATTATAGTCTCTGATTATGTTGCACTTCAAGACTGAATTGTTACGGAACAACCTGGTTCCACATTTCCTTTGTGCTGTCAGTTAGTGTTTAATTTATTCACTGGCAGAAAAAAAAAAATAATTTATGTTCTTCTTAAAAGAACACTTCCTGTTTAAATACTCTTGTGGAATTTTTCATTATCCAGAAAACGGCTAATCCTTTCCTAAATACTATTCAAGCTCCTGGCTTTTATTATCTAACTCACAAAGAAAAAATTACATTATAATTATAATTCAGGAAAGCTGGCTCAGATGCTGCAGCTCCATCAAGATCCTCAGTTTTAGCCAAGAAATACATTGTGAAAACTGAACACTGAGGACTGGCTTTTAAAGAAATGCAAAGGCTCTGCATTTTTGTCTTCAAATGTTTTTGCTTTTTATTCAAATTATAAAGCTGAACATGGTTCAAAAACAGTTACAGCCTTCACAAAAATGCTCTCTCTAATACTGTTTTAGCTGACGGGTATCTCAACAGAAACCTCTGTAGTAGATGTGAGGATTTGAGCATGAAGATGTAATGCAACAAGAGTTTAAGAGAGCAATATACAAACCAAGAACAGTACAAGTTATCATCAGGTAGTAGTAATGTAAGAATAAGTAGGTCTTTGAAAAAAACACACAAAAAAGGCCAATGTCTTATAAAAAATATTGTGCCTTTCTGCTACCTGCCCCTTTTTATGCTTTTTCACATGGCTGTACTTGTGACAGCCAGAGAAATGCCCAGAGCATTACTTCACAGCAGCAAGAATGCACAAGATCTCTATAATGAATTTAGCTGCTATTAAATAGGAAACTCATTGCATTTCATGCATAATAAGTTTGTGTGAGGCTGCAGCTACCCTGTTTGCATTATTCTGCTTCTGCTAAGGCAGAAGGACAAAGAAAGATGTCTATAAGCCTCATAAAGCTCTGTTGGGGGTGGATCCCACAGCTCTGATGGTAGGAATTGCCCCCGGGACTCAGCCATTCCTTCTCTGAAAATGGCTCTGTCAGCCGGCGTGATTGCTTTGCAGGCAGGTTTGCAGCTGGGTTACAGGGGTGCTCTGGTGAACCTTTACTGAGCAAAGTGACTCTACCATTAAACCAGAGGTGAACCTCTAATTCAAAGGGATAAAAAAAGTCTACACCACTTTTATGTTAATTTCACAGTTCATGGTGAGAAATCATTCTTATTTTTCAAGCTCCTGGAGTGCTAAGCTGAGAAAATGGGCCTTCAGTAATTTTCTTTTAATTGGAAGCCCAGCAGTACAAAGATAGCTCAGGCTGGGGTATATTTTGAAATATCCTGCTACAGCTATCACTGTGGCAATACTTGTGTCTAGGTGTGATTAAAGTATAGTCCATCTAATAGCAATAATAGGTGCCAAAGTCTAGCATTGTTTCATAGGTGATAAAAGGATAATTTAACACATGCTGTATCTAATTCTTTTTTCAGTAGGTAACACCAGATCAGTGTTTCAGTTCCTACTTTTGTTAACTATTACAGAACTCACCAATAACTTTGAGTTTTATTACTGCCAACTTACGTTTTCATAAACTTTGTTCCACCTACTTTTTCCAGTTTTCTATGACTTTCTTTAAGAAATTCTCAGTTATATGAGCAGATCTTTGGAAGCTGTCACTGACATGGATATAATTATACAGCTGCAGGTTGCAGTTTTAGAATGTACTCCCTCAGTCAAAGCTTTTCTTTGTGTTCCTCGGTTCTTTCTACTAGCATCTTCCACAAGTTTTCCTGTCAAAACACCACAAAATTGGAGGGCTCATTCAGGAACCAAAACATCCACATCTACACCATTTCAAATGTCCTGAGTAACTGAAATATCCTGGGTCTTGCAGATATGGACAGGACTATGTGAACCTTATCCTTTGTGGAATGTCTAAAATTACACTTAGATACCTGTGTTTAGGCATCTAAATTGTTTCCTTGGTGTGTCTGTTTTGGGATCCTAACAAGGGATGGCTGAGGAGTTAAGTGTATGGTATTGGCATTGACTCCAGGACTCATGGACTCTCAGTACTTCTCCAAGTCAAGCCATGAGGTCTGCAACCACTGAAAATATTTGTGTGGTATACAGATGCCTTAGTTCAACCTCACAGTCCTCAGAGCCTGCCCTGAAATGTAATCTACCCCATGCCGCTTTGGTTCCAGAAGCAAGGAGGTGCTCAGTCTGGACTTGGGCTAAGTTGCCTTAGACTCAATAACTCTGTGTGCCCTGCTCACATAGGTCATGCCCATACCCTATCTGCATGCACACAGGAACTCTTCTCAGCCTTATACTTTTGATAAGTCTGTGTCATGTATAGCTTTAGATATTCTACTCCAGATTCTGCACAAAACATAGATTTTTATCCAGTGGTGTTCTGGCAGTGGGATAACATCTCATTCTGCCTTCCAACAGCCCTACAATCTTCCTGTAGATAACTACCCCTGCTCTTTGAGGCAGACACTGGTTCCTTGGCAATCCCTCACTGATCTGTCCCTCTCTGTTTTCCCTTTGCTCTCCCCTCTGCAGTGCCCTCCAGCCACTACCATTTGTGTTTGCTTCCCCGAGGCAGAGCATAGCTTGTCTTCTTGGGAAGCAACTGCCAGTGGATCTCAGGTTTATTTCTCTTCTCCCATGGGAACAGCTGGGATGAGTGCTTACCTACCCCCACTCTTCTTATAGGTCTGCTTTGTCCAGTAGCTCATTACTTAGTATAGTCCAGATATGAAATAGGCAGGACCAAGTCCCCTCTGGGGAAAGGGAATTGAAAACAAATTTTAAAAACATTACAGCAGAGTTGAAGCAGCCATTTGGTGAAATTAATGAAATTGGGAAAACTACTTCCCCTGTGGAAGAAATGTGAGCAGATGGCTTCAGTGAAGAAGTGTTCTTATGTTTCATCTCATGTGACAGAATCAAGTGATAAGTTAAAAAGTAAAGGTGAATGTGGAGATACTAAATGTATGCTAGGTGGAAAAGTAGCCAAAATGGAAACTGGAATTCTGAGTCTTGGTGTCCTTAAAACTTAAATGCCAGCGTGGAAGATACCTGGAACACAGATAAAGACAACAGCATGAATGATACAGGTAATACAAAGGTTCCTCTAGCAGAAGGAGAGGAAAAGAAAATGCCTCTATGGACACAGGAGAGAATGAAAATGGAAGTAGTAAAAATGTAGAGGGAATTCCTGAATACTCCCCAAGACACAGCTTAAAAACCAGGAAACAAACAAACAAACAAAAAAAACAGGAAAAGCTAAGCTCATAATGGAGGTTCAAATTTATTGCCTGCTTTAGAAAAAGGTGTGAGGGGAGGCTGGGGGAGGAAGGAAGAATAGAACCAAATTCCTGCAATTTCCTTGTCAATACTGAGGCAAATGAAAATGGCCATCCAGAAAAGCAGGAATTTTCAGTTTACTTTTCTTTCTCCCTTTTCTGGGTTATTTTAGTGTCTCTATGCAGTTGGTGTTTTCCTTTTCACTAAGTTTAGATCCTCTTTGTCAGGAAAAGGGAAAAGATGATATTACCAAAACAATCTCAAAATTCTGAAGAAGACAGATATTTTTATGCAACCCTAAGCTGGAGTTTATACCTGTCTGTCCTTCAAAGGGGTATCTGCTCTAGATGGTTCCTCTAGTGGGGGTCTTGGCTATGTTCTAGCTTACCTGAATCTAACTCAGATTTCACATTTCCCCCTCATACCAAGGGGAAGGTTTTTTAAATACTTGGATATCTTCCACAGTCTTTGCAGCAAAGTCTGTGTTTTATCATAGAGATTTTGAATTACATTTGTTTCTGGACTTCATCTTAAGCATGCCCATTTCATGGATATACTTTATGTAAAGCTACTCAAATAGTGATTTTTTTTTTTTTCGTTTCATGTAGTATATTTGCCCTGAATGCCAAAGTTGCAAAGAAAAATAAAAGGCAGACTTCAGAGCAGAAGGCTAGTCAGCAGATGAGCTCTTCCAGTGGGAATCATTTTCAAATACTGGATGATAGCACTTGGAATGAAACATCTCAAGCTGAAGGAAGGTACTGAATATAAAGAATATTATAGATAAAAATTATAAAATGTGATCTGAAAGCAAAAGGTAAGTTTTGTAAACCTGATGTGTACAATTACTTTCTTTCATGTGACAATACTACCTGATGTTCAAAAACTCTTTCCTGCTTAGAGTGCTTTGAACATGGCAGCCAAGTTAACAATGAGGTCTGCTGTTTGCAGATTCTGAATGACTACCTGAGTGCATGTGTAAATATATATTTTATATTTTAAAAAAAAGAAGGAGAAGGGACTTGCAAAAGAGCAAAGTTACACTTTCATTGTTGTCATCTCAGTTTTTTCTTGCCCTTTTTTTCCCCCAACTCTGTCCCCTTCCAACTTCTTGCCTACCCCAAACTTACTTGTGGGGGAGGCAAAGTGAGAAACAGAAGGTGTTGGTACTGTACAAGCACTGTTCAGCAACAGCTAAAACACTGGTGTGTTATCACCATTGTTTTGGTCAGATATCTAACACACAGCACTGTGTGGGCTGCTGTGCGGAAAATTAACTTCATCCTAGCCAGATTCAGTACACTAAGGAATCCAAAATTATGGTTCTTTGACCTGTAAGAGAAGGATTCTCAATACTGAAAAGAGCTAAGCCTCCAGTATTAAACAGGGAATGCACATCACTGTTTGTCTGTGTATCTACGTATCTGTAGGTGTAGGAGACCTGTCACTCTGAAGTGCACAGAACAGGTAGTTCAACTATTGGCTTAATATCTTGTGGAAAAAATAGCCTTCCAGTAGCGATAAGAGTACACTTTTTTTTTTTTTTAGTCTTCAAGTACATCTAACAAACTTCTTGTATTAAATTTTAGTTCAATTCACTTCTGAAATAATTTTTTCAGGGCAACTTTGGATATTGTTCATAATGCAATCTAAGCATTCCAGTACTGAAATATATTTTTGTTTTCCGGATCTGCAGCAAAAACGAGGCTTGAAAAGAGCAAGGTATTGTGAAATTTCTTTCTTGATAAACAGTTTGTATCAGCTTTTAATCACTTCATGCTGGGAGCAGCATTTATGTAGTGATCAACCAGATGCACCAATTTTTGCTAGTATGCAGCTTGATCATATTTGAGCCAAATCTGTGGTCTGTAAATGAGAGAATGAATCATTCATGCATTTGTAATGACCTGTAATCCTGTATAGTTGTATACAGAAAACACTGTATTGATTGTAGGCCAGCATACAAATGGATGTAACTGGTGACCTTGATTTAACTCACTCTTCTAATGCACCTTCAGAGGATGTCCAGTTACCAACTTCACCTTTCAAAGAGGCAATGCTGCTGTTAGAACAGCTTAGTGTGGATCATACGGGTAGGTTTCCAAGTCACTTTGTCTTCAGCTGTTACAAGTTCCTCTTTTAAAACACAATTTCTTTCTGTGCACTTCTACGTGTTTTAGTTTTATATTTTGATAAATATCTGTTCCACCTTGGTGTCTCCATGGGCTGCAGGAGACTCTCTGCACTGGTACCTAGAGCACCTCTTCCCCTGCCTTCACTGACCTGGGTGGTTACAGGTCTGGTCTGCACACACTCTTCCTGATCTTCTGCCCATGTGGTGGTTTTGCCCTTTACTAAATACTTTTATATTGGCACCCAGAGGTGCCACAGGTGTGGCTGAGAAGCTCAGCTATGCCCTGGGGTGAGTCCACTGGAACTGGCTGTATCCAGCATGGGACAGCCCCTGGCCTCTTCTCACAGAGACCTCCCCGCTACCCGCAGTATTCCCACTACCAAAACCTAGCCACAGGCACCAACCACAGGAAAGCTTTGCATCATTTATATGTTGGAACGTATTTGTGCGTATGTGCAGTTTTGTGTCTTTATCTCAAAAATAGGTTCTGCTATTTTGTTGTAAATTCAGAACATACTTCTTGAATATGAACAGATAATAGAATGTGAAAAAAGTCGGTGCACAGCTGTCTGTAGAGAAGTAAGGGAACTGGAAATGGAGAAGGATGATCCACGGCTAATCGCAGGGGAGACTCAGGATTTGAAATCCCTATTGGCTCACAAAGAAGTGGAATAGAAAGGTGATATCCAAAACCTTAAGTATGTAACCTTGCTTTCTCATAATATGTTGTTATCTTGTCAGTGTTTGTGTCTCAGAAGATGCTGGCGATACAGGCAGTAGGATGAGAAGTTTCTAGTCATTTGAGTTTGTAAAGTCTTTGGGAGGCCGTTTTAACTTTTTTTTTTTTTTTTTTGTTAGCAAGAGAAGAGATCAAGAGAGTATGTATGGGAAAATGAGACTTATAAGAGAGATGTTTATCTGAGATATGGCTTAAATTATCTTTGTCTTTGCAGCTTCTGTTGTTGTATAATATTAGAAATTCTGGTAACTCCACAGAGCTCAGCTTGTACCAGAGCTTAGAGAATTTGTTTGCTTGCTTTTGTGCTTATTTGAAAGGTCAGATTTGGGATTGCCTCATTCCCTGTACTCCTGAGCTAGACCTGGGTGGTGTGAGGTTTTTAGTCGCTGTTCACATCACTTCAGCCCAGAGTGGCCAGCAGGGACCATGTGAAATTCGGCAAGGCCAAATGCAGAGCCCTGCCCTGGGGCTGAAGGCAGCAAGAGGATACTACGGTGGGGTCTATTGGTGTTTTCTATTGGAGGGTGAGAGTGGGTTAAGGAACAAAATTTTTCATCAGATTTGTTGCAAAGCCATTTGTAGTTCCAGTCACTGTTAGTGGAACTCAGAGCATTTTTATAATGAACTAGCTTTAGGATGAAAAGACCTCTGCACGTGGCTGTCCCAGTTTCACTGGGACAGCGTCACAGCTCTGCCATGGGCTGCAGGCCAGCAGCAGTCTGGGATCAACCACAGCAGCTGGCCTGAGCTGACTCCAGGTGCATCCCAGGGCATACATGGCATGCTCAAAATAAACGGGGAAGTTTGCTGAGGACAGGGGTGGTCTCCTGCTTGGGCTTCTGATCCTACTCTTCTTCCTGCTCCTGAGGATGCCTTCCTATTTATTGTGGACAATTGCTAGGCTGAGTATAACTTTGTTTACTTTATTTTGGCACTTGTGTTAGTTTGGCTGTTTCATTCAATCCATTTTCATTTCAACCCATGAGTTTTCTCTTTTTCCTGATCTCCCTTCTTGGCTTGGGAGCGGTCATTGGTTGATAGAGCCACTGCTGTAGTGTAGCTCTGGACACAGGCTAAACGTGGGCAGGAATCCATTTCCAGTGGAGAGGAGCAGGCACAGCTTGTGCAGTCCTTCCAGTTGAACTGGCTTTAGCATCACCTGCTTCTAGGATGCAGCTCCAGGTCTCCCCGGGCAAACCTGTCCCAAGTATGTGGTCTGGCATGCTGCAGATTTTATCAAAGGAATTACATTCACTTAGGCTGCTTTTAAATACTTCTCTTATTTTCTGCTGTCAGCACTGGGACATCACCTCTTAAATCACACCCTGCTACTGAATCTGTTCTTCCCAGGCTGCCAGGAATTTTATTTAATTTACGTTAGAGTATCTATTCAAACACTAATGAACTGACTCCAATCTGGGGAACATGGCAAGTATTGCATCAAACATCATCTTGCTTTTGCTCCTTCTCTTTCAGAACGGAACATGGAGAAGAGTCTGCTGCTTGAAACAGCCCCACACCAAGAGTTACCTGTGGTGAGGACAGACAAGGAAGATGGGAAGCTATAAAACTTCTTTTACTTCCATCTGCCTGATCAAATGTGCACAGATGGAGGAGAGGGTGTGGATAGATGGTCTGACAGACAGAAGATATCTAGCCTGGGAGATGGGTACTCTTCGTACAGATGATATGGGGAGGGAAGGGCATGAGATCTCACAAGCCAGTACTGCTTTATTAGCAAATAGTGGGCAGAAGGGGAAATTTCCTTCCAGTTTTCTGACAGGACTGGCAAGTGAGTTCAGTGACTCTAAGATAAAAGCCCTCCCTGAGGCCCTCTGCCCACCTTCCCAAGGCCTCTACATTTCCCAGGGGATCTGTGGCTGAAAACCAACTGTATTTCTGCCAGAGCCTCCTCTGGGTCTGTGGGATTGGAAGCTGCTTAATTTGTGCAAGCAGCTCTTCCCTCTCACTGGTGATCTACAGGGAAGGTGGCAGAGGCAGAGTTTATTTGCTCTTCCTTTCCCATACCCTGGATAGATACTTCACCCTGCAAACAAAACCTGACTGTTCAGTCAGAAGCAAGCAAAGGAGGCCTTGCTCTGAGGAGGATTAAAAACAGAAAAAGAGCCCGAGGTGATACTTACACTCCAATTACTCAAAAGTGCAGTTTGCCCCCAGCAGTGTTTTGAACGTGGGTATCCTTTTCCTTAGACACCTGGGCTATACTTGTTGCATCCACTAGTAACACTCTTCCAGGCCTGGGGAGGGTCCTGCTGCCAGACAGTGAGAGAGGCATTTACGAAATGAAAGCTGTTTCAGAGCCCGTGGGTCAGCTGTAAACCTGACTGATCGCTTTGGCCTGAACGCTGATAGCAGCTTGTTTCAAAAAAAAAAACAAACCAAAAAGTAAACCAACCACCTAATTCAAACTGCTGTTGCTGTTCACTGGAAAACTCCTGTTACAGTAAGCACTGACATTATTGATAATTAGAACAAAATAAAAGAAAAATACAAGCACGTGCTCCTTCCCTAGGACAACTGAACTTTTTGAGGTCCCAGGAGGTTTTCTAAAATGCTGTTATTAATCAAAATGCAAAGTATTCATTTGGCTTGACAAATTACTTTGAATTCTCCTAGGTATTGCATGATAAGTGTCAACTACTTAAACTTTTTTTTTTTTTGTGATAGAATTTGTGAAAAAAAAAAAAAAAGTTATGATGGGAATTAATTGTCATATTTTTACAATGTGTTGCTCCTAGAAGCACTTGCCAGGGGTAAGCTTTAAAGCTTGCCTTAGAGGGACAGTGTTCAGTCTCACTTCTCCCACCTCTCAGGCTATTGCAGTTATCACCGGACTATTAGACAACAACTACTGCTTGTAGCTGTCACCTGAGCTGCTACAAAGAACATGACTGTGAGCTGCGGGTCTGCAGTGGATCCTGGACAGGCAGAGGGATTCTTGTTTCTTCCCTTGGGACCCTTCTATACTTCACATCGAGCAGTCACTGCTGCATCTACTGGCTTGATTTCAAAGGAGCAGACAGACCACAGCTGCATTTTATCTGATATCCTTTGTGTGTATAGGGAAAGTTCTGAAAATGACTTTGGTTTATCATGGTAGCTTGTGCTTCGCCAGTTCTCTTTTTGACAGGGTAAAAGACTCC